>NC_053028.1:642059249-642254219 GCF_003073215.2 Triticum urartu | reverse complement strand
TGAGTGAGGATTGCGAGCATTCGCAACATATTGAGTCAATGGACTCAAAATGATATTGACAAAGGTTGCCAATAAGATTACTATACTTACTATACTTAATTATGGGATTAACCATAATGCAAGCAAGCAAGAATTTCAGGAGCAATAGGTTGCTCAGGATTTTCGGAAGACCGAATGGTATTTCGAAGAATTTTGTGAACTGCATGAATATCTGGGGATGAGCGGATACTCGATGAGTGCGAGAATTATCCGTAGGGGTATTCAGGTGACAAAGAACAGCAAGGCAGTAAGCTCAAAGGATTCTCGAAAATACGACGAGTATTTCGGGGTATCTTGTAATAGCAAGACCAACTAGGGATGTATGCAAGCATAACAACCGCAAGTATTTATCCATAAGGGTTGACGGTGGAAGGGGAATTGTAAACGCGATGAACACAAGTTCTCGGGTTAACAGCGGTGAGTATCTTCAGGGTCTTCACGTGCAGCAGACGATCATCAGTAATAAGGGGCTCTCCGGGTGAAAGTGATAACGAGATCCTAATGTTAGATTTAGCAAAATTCATTTAACCCGAATAGAAGAGAGTTCAGAGTCCCGGAGTAAGGATCGAGGAGTAAAAGATCCTAATACCACCCAGATGGCGACGTGGGCCCGTAAGCCGCACAGCCATGTTAGTACAAGTTTTACAATGACTAGACTCGACTTCGGCCAAGGAGTTGGAAAGGGGGATTCCTATAGGCAGTCGGCTCTGATACCAACATGTGACGCCCCCGATTTAATCGTACACTAATCATACACGCAAACGTGTATGATCAAGATCAGGGACTCACGGGAAGATATCACAACACAACTCTACAAATAAAATAAGTCATACCAGCATCATATTACAAGCCAGGGGCCTCGAGGGCTCGAATACAAGAGCTCGATCATAGACGAGTCAGCGGAAGCAACAATATCTGAGTACAGACATAAGTTAAACAAATTTGCCTTAAGAAGGCTAGCACAAACTGGGATACAGATCGAAAGAGGCGCAGGCCTCCTGCCTGGGATCCTCCTAAACTACTCCTGGTCGTCGTCAGCGGGCAACACGTAGTAGTAGGCACCTCCAGTGTAGTAGGAGTCGTCGTCGACGGTGGCGTCTGGCTCCTGGACTCCAGCATCTGGTTGCGACAACCAGAATGAAAGGAAAGGGGGAAAAGGGGGAGAAAGCAACCGTGAGTACTCATCCAAAGTACTCGCAAGCAAGGAGCTACACTACATATGCATGGGTATCAAATGGAGTAAGGGTATCATATGTGGACTGAACTGCAGAATGCCAAAATAAGAGGGGGATAACTAATCCTTTCGAAGACTACGCTTCTGGAAGCCTCCGTCTTGCAACATGTAGAAGAGAGTAGATTGAAGTCCTCCAAGTAGCATCGCATAGCATAATCCTAACCGATGATCCTCCCCTCGTCGCCCTGTGAGAGCGATCACCTGTTGTATCTGGCACTTGGAAGGGTGTGTTTTATTAAGTATCTGGTTCTAGTTGTCATAAGGTCAAGGTACAACTCCAAGTCGTCCTGTTACCGAAGATCACGGCTATTCGAATAGATTAACTTCCCTGCAGGGGTGCACCACATACCCCAACACGCTCGATCCCATTTGGCCGGACACACTTTCCTGGGTCATGCCCGGCCTCGGAAGATCAACACGTCGCAACCCCACCTAGGCACAACAGAGAGGTCAGCACGCCGGTCTAAACCTAAGCGCACAGGGGTCTGGGCCCATCGTCCTTAGCACACCTGCATGTTGCAAACGCGGCCGGAAGCAGAACTAGCCCCCTTAATACAAGAGCAGGCTTACATTCCAATCCGGCGCGCGCCACTCAGTCGCTGACGTCACGAAGGCTTCGGCTGATACCACGACGCCGGGATACCCATAACTACTCCCGCGTAGATGGTTAGTGCGTATAGACCAAATGGCCAGACTCAGATCAAATACCCAGATCTCGTTAAGCGTGTTAAGTATCCGCGAACGCCGACCAGGGCCAGGCCCACCACTCTCCTAGGTGGTCTCAACCTGCCCTGTCTCTCCGCCACAAAGTAACAATCGGGGGCCGTCGGGAACTCAGGCCCACCACTACCTGGATGGAGCCACCTGCCCCTTCAGCCCCCATCTCCAAACAGTATCACCAGTAATGTAACAGTGTAAAGTAAATAGCATATGCCCGTGATCACCTCCCGAGGTGATCACGGCCCAGTAGTATAGCATGGCAGACGGACAAGAGTGTAGGGCCGCTGATGGAACACTAGCATCCTATACTAAGCAGTAGGATAGCAGGTAATGGTAACAACAGTAGTAGCAAGGACAGGCTATGCATTAGGATAGGATTAACGGAAAGTAGTAACAAGCTACACTACTCTAATGCAAGCAGTATAGAGAAGAGTAGGCGATATCTGGTGATCAAGGGGGGGCTTGCCTGGTTGCTCTGGCAAGAGAGAGGGGTCGTCAACACCGTAGTCGTACTGGGTAGCAGCGGCGTCAGTCTCGGTGTCTAGCGAGAGAAGAGGGGGAAGAAACAATAAATATAATGCAAACAGATGCATAATGATGCATGACATGACAAAACGTGATGCTAGGTGTTCCCTAACGCGGTATGAGGGGGTACCGATGAAGGGGGAAAACATCCGGAAAAGTATTCCCGGTGTTTCGCATTCTCGGACAGATGAAACGGAGGGGGAAAGTTGCGTGTTCGCTATGCTAGGGATGCGTGGCGGATAAACGGGCTGCGTATTCAAATTCGTCTCGTCGTTCTGAGCAACTTTCATGTATAAAGTATTTTCATCCGAATTACGGATTAAAAGATATGATTTTCTAAAGATTTAAATCATTTTCTGATTTTAATTATTTATTTAAACCCAACATTATCCAAAACAGTGATTGCTGACGTCATCATGACATCAGCAGTCAACAGAGGTGTTGACTGGTCAAACTGATGTGTGGGTCCAGTGGGACCCACCTGTCATACACTGTTAGGTTGGTTAGGGTTTAGGTTAAACTAATTATTGTTTACTTAAACTAACAGGTTAATTAGATTAATTAACTAGGATTAATTAACTTAATTAATTAATTAATTAAGTTTATTTTTAGTTATTATTTATTTTCTATTATTCCTTTTTAAAACCCTTTTTTTGGAAACGTTCTCTGGGCAGTGGCCCACTTGTCATAGGCCCAAGGCCTAATGGGTTCGGGTGCGGGGCGCAGCCCGAGCGGGCGCATGGGCGTTATCGGGTGCGGGCGCCGCACACCCGCATGGAGGCGACGGAGGGCGTCGGCGGGGTCGTGCCCACGATGCGTCCAGGGGAGGGCGTGTGGGCGTGCGGGGAGGGGAACCACGGTAGCGGCTCACCGGAGTTGCGTTCCGGTGACCACTTGGTCACCCACGAGCATCAGAAGGACGAGCGCGTTGGCGCGCATCGAGTTGGGCTAGTGGTTGGTGCTGGAGGTGGCCGAAAACAAGGCCGGTGACGAGGTTCGGCGGCGGCGGGCGTGCAGCAGCAAGGGGGGGCGGGGACCGTCCATGGCCGGGCTCGGTCAGCGGGGGCGTGGGCGCGAGCGCGCGCGGTAGGCCACGGTTGGGCGCGGCCAAGCGCGGTCCAGGGCGTGCGGGAGCTCGACGGTGGTCCCGTGCGGAGGCAGGTGGCCGCGGGTGGGTCCGGGGCGGCGCGGGATGGAGCCGAGCGTGAGGGGGGAGGGCGCGGCCACGGCAGAGAGAGGAGGGAGGGGAGCTCACAGGGGAGCAGTAGGGCACGGGCAGTGGGGCTCGGGGAGGAAGACGTGGATGGCGCGCGATGGGGAGGCAGTCCGGCGAGGAGACTCTGGCGTCGAGTAGCGGGGCGGCGTCGGGCATCGAGCAGCGGGATCGATCCGATCTAGCTCAGGTGGAGGTGGGGTGGCGCCATGCGGGGGAAGATGGGGAGGCGGGCACAGGCGAGGAGGGTGGCCGGAGGCACTGGGCAGCGGCGGCGGCGTCGGGGGCGAGGGCCCCGATCTCGATCTGGATCGGGGGGTAGGAGGAGAGGAGCGTGGGGATCGTGTGGGGGGGGGGAACTGGGAGGTGCTGCGGTTTGGTGGGTTAGGGTTACGGGGGATAAGGGCAAGCGAGGGTGGGTCGGTCGCTGGCCTGGTTGGCCGGCCGGGCGGCCTGGAGGCCAGCTGGGCCACGGCCCAGCAGGGAGGGGTTCTCTCCTTTTCCTTTTTCCCTTTTTTGTATTGTTTTGTTTTCTGTTTTTATTATTTTATTTTTTTACTGTTTTCATTTGAAGTTTCTTTTCTTTTAGTTTCATAAAATACCAAATGAGCACCTAAATTTGTATTAGGCCACTGCCACAATTATTTTGGCACACTATTAAATTAGTTATATTATTATAACTTCATAAAAGGCATTAAATTAATTATCTTGCCCTCTGTTTTGGTTGTTTTAGTGCATCTAAATATTATAAGAAATGTTGGTTTCTCCAACATTATTACTCATAATTTATTTGTCATAGTTAGAACATTTTAGTTTTAATGTTTGAAAACGTTCATTTGTTTGTTTGATTTTTAACTTGGACTCGAACCGGTTTCGCACTAACGCGAGATTAACAACAGTAACCGTGATGACGTGGCATCATTCACATGGGATTACTGTAGCCTAATTATCCGGGCGTCACAAGAGGAGAATTGAACATCATTGATGCTTCGAACTTGGAGTAGAAACTCCATTCGATACATGCAAGACATGAGCTTATGACTAATCCATGATATATCTCTTATGATAATTATCTTATGTCGTGGATATATTTGCACCTTGCATGTTGTCTAACCCATGTAGGTGCTAGGTTGAATCTAATTCCATGAGATTGCGACTCACTCATATCTTGAGCAATCTCTACATCACCAAGACTCTACACAATAGTGGTTGAAGACAAGGAAGCACAAAACCATTAAAACATATCCTTTGACAAATTCTATATTAAGCTTCATGATTGTCATTTTTGGATACACAAGTGCTTTTCCTTGCAAGATCTAACCCATGTAGGTAGATGAACTCAAACTCCAAGTGGTGCTCCCAACTCTTGATGAGCTACATCAACCTTGAGCACCCACACAAGTTCAACTACATGACCAAGAACCACACCACCACCCAAGGTATGTTATTCCATCTTAGAGAAGCTTTACTCCAAGACATGAGTCAAAGCAACTTAACAAGGTGAGAATACATCAAGATGCTTAAACGAAAAATGGTAACCCCATTTTGAGCTTAAAACGATGAGTATGACCTACGATCAAGTGTCCTCACTTGACTCCTAAGTCAATATACTCTAACATAGGTGACTATGTCACCGCCCAACTCTAGATGAAGTTCTCTTGTGTTCTTTTCTGAGTTATTGCATTTGTCCCTTGCATATTTGTTTCCTTCTTTTTCAAACAAAAAAAACTTCATCTAGAAACTTTCACTCTTTTCTTTTTGATTTTTGTTCTGCATATTTCTGCATCAAATTCCTTGCAAATCTTTCAGCTAATTCATTGCAAATCTTTGTGAGATCTTACTTGTCTAGTGAGCTGAGGTGACAAGTGTTTTTCTTTGTGTAAACTCGGTTTCACCGACTTGCAATTTTCGGTCCAACCGAATCTTTTCGGTACCACCAAAATATGCCACCGACTTTGCAATCAGAAAAACAGTTTGCCACTTGTTCTACATTTCTTCTGATCCAGCTCCACTCAATGAATCTTGTCCTCTACAAGCATCACAATTTTATCCTCTGCTTTGTGCTGAATCTCAAGGACCAAACCTATTCGACGGATTCCAGGAAAAACCTTCTTGGAAATTGATGTCAAAGGGGGAGAGAGAGATCACATCAAAGCTTGTAGGAGAGAGAGATCGTCTCAAGGACCAAACCTACAAGAGAGAAAGTATTAAGGGGGAGAGAGAGACCTCAAGGGGGAGAGAAATACTCAAGGATCCCAGATGCTTGATGTTCAAGAGGAGAGATGCCACATGTCTTTTTGGGGGAAAGACATGTTCATATGAACTCATTTGAATTAAGTTCTATTCATATCTTTCTGCTCTGATTTTCTGTTTCCTATCTTCTCCCAATATCCCATGTAAGATTCAGGGGGAGCAAGACACCTAAGAGAAAGAAATCAGTCAAATTCATTGCATATCTTTATTCTTGGGGACATGTTGAATTCAATATGGTACCTTGTACTCACTCTCTACATGTCATCCCAGTCTTGGTATTCTTGTGGCTTCTTTGGTTTGCTCTGGCTAGTGGACGTACCCGTGTTATCTAACCTTGTTTGTGCAGGTTCATTCCATCCTAAGCCAACTCAAGACCACAAGGTAAGTATATGCATCAAAATCATGAGTATGAGGAGCTCTTGCTTATGTACATACTGTTTGCAAGAAGGACTCATGAGCATGAAGGTATTTTCCTTGATAATCTTTTGCTCTGATGCATATGGCCAAGATGCATGTAACACATTGCCTACTCTATCATGGTTATGCTCTCACATGTCTCTATATTTCATATTTACATGAGTGCATACATGTAGGGGGAGCCTATGCTTGTTACATGTCCTTCCAAAGCTTTACTTGCTGTTCTTTATATCTTTATCTAAAACTTTGATGTATGTTGCCATCAATTACCAAAAAGGGGGAGATTGAAAGCACAAGTGCTCCCTAGGTGGTTTTGATAATTGATGACAGCATATCTCTTGTTGGACTAACGTTTCTATCTAGCATGTTTCAGATAAGTTCAACAATGGAGTGGCATGGACTAAAGGTTGTGGGAACTCCTTCAAGATGCTAAGGACAAAGGATTGGCTAAATCTTAAAGCTCAAGACTCTTCATTTTACATTTTAGTGATCCATGATCCAAGATCCAAGATGATAGGAGGGATGAGGTGTTGCTTAATGAGCCTCTTGCTTCATGTGCTTAGTGATATGGTCCAAAATCCTCAGCTACTTTCCCACTTCCACATATGACCTAAACCCTAAGCCAAACTCGGTCCTACCGATTCTTTCTATCCGGCGCCACCGAGTTTCACTTGTCATAAGCCACTGCCAAACCCTAATCAGTTCGGTCTCACCGATGGAATCTCGGTCTCACCGAGATGGGCTTGCAAACTCTCTGTTACCCATTGTAATATTCTCGGTCCCACCAAGATATGCAATCAGTTCCACCGAGTTTGCTTGGCCAAATCTCAGTTTCACTTATTACCCAAATCGGTCCCACCGAGTTCGAGTAATCGGTCAAACTGAGTTTTGGATTTACCCTAACCCTAGCACATCGGTCCCACCGAGTTGATCCATTCGGTCCCACCGAAATCTCTAACGGTCACTAGGTTTGCCGTTTCGGTCCGACCGAGTTTGTGATTCGGTCCCACCGAGATTGGAAAACTGTGTGTAATGGTTGGATTTTGTGTGGAGGCTATATATACCCCTCCACCACCTCTTCATTCGAGGAGAGAGCCACCAGAACGCATACACCATTCCAACTCGTATGTTCTAAGAGAGAACCACCTACTCATGTGTTGAGACCAAGACATTCCATTCCTACCATATGAATCTTGATCTCTAGCCTTCCCAAGTTGCTTTCCACTCAAATCTTCTTTCCACCAAATCCAAATCCTATGATAGAGAGTTGAGTGTTGGGGAGACTATCATTTGAAGCACAAGAGCAAGGAGTTCATTACCTACACACCATTTGTTACTTCTTGGAGAGTGGTGTCTCCTAGATTGGCTAGGTGTCACTTGGGAGCCTCCGACAAGATTGTGGAGTTGAACCAAGGAGTTTGTAAGGGCAAGGAGATCGCCTACTTCGTGAAGATCTACCGCTAGTGAGGCAAGTCCTGTGTGGGCGATGGCCATGGTGGGATAGACAAGGTTGCTTCTTCGTGGACCCTTTGTGGGTGGTTGCTTCTTCGTGGACCCTTCGTGGGTGGAGCCCTGTGTGGACTCGCGCAACCGTTACCCTTGGGTGGAGCCCTGTGTGGACTCACGCAACCGTTACCCTTCGTGGGTTGAAGTCTCCATCAACGTGGATGTAGGATAGCACCACCTATCCGAACCACGGGAAAAACATCCGTGTCTCCAATTGCGTTTGAATTCTCCAACCCTTCCCTTTACATTCTTGCAAGTTGCATGCTTTACATTCCGCTGCTCATATACTCTTTGCATGCTTGCTTGATATGTATTTTGTGTGTTGAAATTGTGCCTAAACTCTACTTAAACCGAAAAAAGCTTAAAAAATTGCTACTTTAGCATTAAGTGTCTAATCACCCCCCTCTAGACACATCTACTTCTAGATCCTACAAACATCAATTACCAGAAGGTTTTAGACCTATAAACATTGAATCATACGACGGCACAACAGATCCCGCAGTATGGATTGAGGACTTCCTCCTCCACATCCACATGGCCCGCGGTGATGACTTAAATGCCATCAAGTACCTCCCACTAAAACTCAAAGGACCAGCGCGGCATTGGCTTAATAGCTTGCCAGCGGACTCCATTAGCTGTTGGGAAGGTCTGGAAGCCGCATTCCTCGACAACTTTCAGGGCACTTATGTGCGACCACCAGACGCTGATGACTTGAGCCACATAATTCAGCAGCCAGAAGAGTCGGCCAGGCAATTCTGGACTCGGTTCCTTACAAAGAAAAATCAAATCGTCGACTGTCCGGATGTGGAGGCCTTAGCGGCTTTCAAGCACAACATCCGAGACGAGTGGCTAGCCCGGCACCTTGTTCAGGAAAAGCCGAAATCTATGGCAGCTCTCACAACGCTCATGACCCGCTTCTGTGCGGGAGAAGACAGCTGGCTGGCTCGCAGTAATAACATATCAAAGAACCATGGTACCTCCGATACCAAGGACGACAATAGCAGGTCACGTCGCAACAAGCATAAGCGCCGCATTAACAACGTAAGTACTGAGGATACGGCAGTCAATGCCGGATTCAAAGGCTCTAAACCCGGTCAGCGGAAAAAGCCGTTCAAACAAAGTACGCTGGGTCCGTCCAGCTTGGACCATATACTCGATCGCTCGTGTCAAATAAATGGCACCCCGAACAAGCCAGCCAATCACATCAACAGGGATTGTTGGGTGTTCAAGCAGGCCGACAAGTTAATTGCCGAAAACAACAACAAGGGGCCGCATAGCGATGACGAGGAAGAACCCCGGCAGCCGCACACTGGAGGACAGAAGAGGTTTCCCCCGCAAGTGTGGACGGTGAACATGATATACGCAACTCACATCCCCAAGAGGGAGTGGAAGCGTGCGCTCAGGGACGTATATGCGTTGGAGCCAGTCGCCCTAAAGTTCAACCCTTGGTCCTCCTGTCCGATCACTTTCGATCGCACGGACCACCCTACTAGTATCCGTCATGGCGGATTCGCCGCACTAGTCTTAGACCCAATCATCGACGGATTTCACCTCACTCGAGTCCTCATGGATGGCGGCAGCAGCCTGAACCTGCTTTATCAGGACATAGTGCACAAAATGGGTATAGTCCCCTCAAGGATCGAACACACAAAAACGACCTTTAAAGGTGTCATTCCAGGTGTAGAGGCCCATTGCACAGGCTCAATTACACTGGAAGTGGTCTTCGGATACCTGGATAACTTCCGAAGCGAAGAGTTAATCTTCGATATAGTCCCGTTCCGCAGTGGTTATCACGCGCTGCTCGGACGAACCGCATTCGCTAGATTCAATGCGGTACCACATTATGCATACCTCAAGCTCAAGATGCCGGGACCTCACGGAGTTATCACAGTCAATGGAAACACAGAGCGCTCTCTCCGAACAAAGGAGCACACCGTGACCCTTGCAGTAGAAGCGCAAAGCAGCCTCTCAAGGCAATCTACTAGTTCGGCGTTTCAAAGCCTGGACACCGTCAAGCGTGCTTGGGGCAATCGGCAGACAGACCGCCTGGCATGATCTGAGCTCGCGTAGAAATACGGTGGCCAACCCAATACCAGCCCAACGGCGTTATTCGTGCCGCGCTTACATAATTACGCATTAAAAATACCATGGGCACAGGTGGGGAGGGGGCACAACTGCGGCACGCCCCAAAACGCGGCCTAAACCGCACTAGGGGCTTCCCGTTTGGTTATTTTCCTTTTTCTTTTAGGACTTTAATCTCTGGAAACACCGTCCGGCAGCTATATTGCCGCACACATGATACAGCAACCAAGGCGGCAGACAACTATGTTATATAACGGAATCCCCAAGTTGATTACAGATTTCATATCATCCCTCAGCTCGCCCTTGGAAGGGACATAGTCCTACTCTTTTGCTTGTTGCACAATCTGTATCACTCTGCTGTAATGCAATTTTTTAATAAACAATGCATGACATTACGACTATTATTGCATTCTTGTTATATATATATATCTATGTATTCATCAACGATGCCTTGCAACCGTACACTCTGGTATGGCCAAAGCACCAGGGGCTTACGTACCCACAGTATGGTGTGAAAAGTCCGAACACTTTCACAAGTGCGGCACCCCGAACTTATAGCATTATATGCATCAGCTCTGAATCATGTCTTTGGTCAAATGTTGGGTTTGCCCGGCTCCTATATTTTGGTACCTTACGTTCCGCTCTATCGGCTAAGGTAGCGCTAGGAGAACTACTGCGATTGTGCCCTAGTTCTGCCGGGCTGAGCAAGTCAGTAGAGAAAGCTAAAACTGACTGTCATGATAAGGCGAGAGACTGGTCGCTATTCGGCGAGGTTTTTTGAGTCCTTAAAGACTTATGCCGCTTAAGGCGAAGGGCCGGCTCTGTCCGGCTTATAGGCGTGTATCGCGCCCCGAATTCGGCCTTCCGAATACCAGGGGCTTCGCCGAAATTTAAAATTATAGAATTCTATGGCTAAGTGAGAGTGATAAAGCATTATTAGTCCGGTTGCCTGGTTCGTTGTGCTAAGCACCTCCCTCGAAGGACCCAAACATGGGAACAAGAGTGCTCAGGTTTATCCCGAACACCCCAGCACTTGTGGTATGGGGGCGGAAGCCGAGGACTAGCCATCTCTCAGATTGGATAAACATCCAAACAGAAGGTAATATTTTAAATTCACACAAGTGTTGCATAGCGCATATGAAACAAGTTTTCATCACACATGATAAAAAAACGAGCAAGTCTCATTCAAATATTACATTTCGTGAACACTCATCTGCGATAAGACGGGCGCCCGGCAGAACACCCTCGTAGTACATCTCGGGGTGGCGGTGCTCCTTGCCCTCCGGTGGCCCCTCCTTGATCAGCTTCACGGCGTCTAGCTTGACCCACTGCGTTTTGACACAGGCAAAAGCCCGGCGTGCTCCTTCAATGCAGACGGATCACTTGACGACCTCCAGCCATGGGCAGGCATCCACAAGCTGCCTCACTAGGCCGAAGAAGCTGTTCGGAAGGGCGTCGCCAGGACACAGCCGGACTATGAGGCCCTTCATGGCCTGATCGACCGCCTTATGTAGCTCGACCATCTGCTTCAGCTGGTCGCTCATTGGCACCGGATGTTCGGCCTCAGCATATTGAGACCAAAACAGCTTCTCCGTCGAGCTTCCATCCTCGGCCTGGTAAAATTGTGCAGCATCGGACACACTGTGGGGCAAATCTACGAATTCGGGTAAGTAATCGGTAAATTACTTTTACATGCTTGCTTTGCATATAGAAAGCCTTACCCGCCGCTATCTTCTTCATCGCGTTGATCTCTTGGAGGGCCTTTTGGGCTTCGGCCTAGGCAGCCTTCGCGCTCTCACGGGCCGCGGCAAGCTCAGACTCTCGCGTCTTCAAGTCAAGCTCCAACGACTCATGCTTCGTCACGAGAGCCTGGAGCTCTTGCTGCACCTCGCCCACCCGAGCCTCGTGCCTCTCTCGCTCGGTGTGCTCCTTGGCCGCTATATCTTCGGCCTTGGTCAGCGCTTGCTTCAGGGTCGCCACTCGGTCGTGGCCCCTGGCAAAACATACAATGATCCTGTCATTTTGCAATCGTGTCCTTTTTTATATACATATATCTATAGACGGGGTCTTACTTACCTTCGTTCTCCTTGAGCTGCCTCTTGACAAGGCCGAGCTCTTTCTTGGACCCATCGAGGTCCTGCTTCAGTACGGCGACCTCCGCAGTTAGTGCGGCGGACGCCAGCAGAGAAGCCTGCATATGCATATTGACATACTTATATTAGACTCCTGTGATATTATTTGATCCTCTGTTTGGCTTTTCTTTGCGAACACCGAACAAAGCATCAGGGGCTACTGTCTATGTGGTAATACTTCTACTACATTTTAAAACACTTACCTCGAAGCCTGTTAGAAGGCTAGTACAGGCTTCAGTCAATCCGCTCTTGGCGGACTGAACCTTCTGGGTCACCGCACTCATGATAGTGCGGTGCTCCTCCTTGATGGAAGCGCTGTGAAGCGCTTCCAACATAGTGTCCAGCGCCTCTAGATGGACAGAGGTCACCGGCACAGGCGTTTCACCCCCCTTGGAAGGGGACCGCCTGCCCGAGCTCGGAACCGTGGGAGGGTCCGGCGCGGTGTTCGGCTGAGGGCCGAACTCGGAGCTCTCGGGGACACCGTCCCCTCGGCTCCCGGAGTCCGGAAGGTCGCCTTGAGGCGCCTCCGGGACTGTCCCCCCTCGTCGACTGGATGAGGGGAGGTGGCGGTCTGGACTGGATCGCTATCCATGTGCGACGAGCCCAGGGAGCCGTTCGAGGATACCTCGATATTGGCTTGAGGCGGCCAACACAATTGAGTTCGGCGTTAGGGAAAGCAATGCGACAAAGGAATCCTATGGGTTACTTTGGTATCCGAATACTTATGATCTCCCCTGGGGCTTGGTATGGAAGGAGCGTCCTTCCCTTCTTGGACCCTTCGGCCTCCCCAGTTGGGGCGGCCTTCCTTTTCTTGTATCCCCCAGTCGGTGGGGGAGCCTCTTCTTCCTCTTCCTCGTCTTCGGGGGAAGAGTGCGCCGCTGAGTCATCGGACGGTGAGTCCGACGACGCCTGGCGTCGGGAACTCTTTCGAGCTCCCTTGGCCTTCTTGGTCTTCTCCGGCACCTTGTAAGGGGCCGGAGTCAACATCTTCGCCAGAAGGGCGTCTGCAGGGCCTTCGGGCAAGGGAGCCGGACAGTCGATTTGTCCGGCCATCTTCTGCCAGTCCTGTTAACGGCAAGGGAGTTTAGATCCCGCATAGAGCCAATCTATATAGAAAACAAATATCATGTAAAAGGTAAAATAACTTACCGCACTGGTGTGGCGCTTCGCGCTAAATCCGCGATCCTCAGTAATGGGGGAAGGGACCTCGACGCTCTTAAACAGCACCCTCCAGGCATCTTCATGAGTCATATCGAAGAGCCTGTTCAGAGTTCGGTGCTGCGCCGGATTGAACTCCCACAAGGTAAACTCCCGTTGTTGGCACGGGGGTATCCGGCGGACGAGCATAACCTGGACTATGTTGACAAGCTTGAGCTTCTTGTCCACCATGTTCTGAATACATGACTGGAGTCCGGTCAGCTCTTTTGAATTACCCCAGGACAGGCCCTTCTCTTTCCAGGAGGTGAGCCGCATGGGGATGCCAGATCGGAACTCGGGGGCCGCTACCCATGTGGGGTCGCGCGGCTCGGTGATATAGAACCACCCCGATTGCCACCCCTTTATGGTATCGACGAAGGTGCCCTCGAGCCATGTGATGTTGGGCATCTTGCCCACCATGGCACCTCTGCACTCCGCCTGGCGGCCGCTCACTACCTTCGGCTTGACATTGAAGGTCTTCAGCCATAAGCCGAAGTGGGGCTTGATGCGGAGGAAGGCCTCGCACACGACGATAAACGCCGAGATGTTAAGGATGAAGTTCGGGGCCAGATCGTGGAAATCCAGGCCGTAATAAAACATGAGCCCCCGGACGAAGGGATGGAGAGGGAATCCTAGTCCGCGGAGGAAATGGGTGAGGAATACCACCCTCTCATGGGGCTCGGGGGTGGGGATGAGCTGTCCCTCATCTGGGAGTCGGTGCACGATGTCATCGGGCAAGTATCCGGCTCTCCTCAGTTTCTTGATGTCTCCCTCCGTGATGGAGGAGACCATCCACTTGCCTCCCGTTCCGGACATGGTTGGAGAAGGTTGAGATGGAAGTGAGATCTTGGGCGCTAGAGCTCGAGTGTGCGGGAGCGGATGAGCAGAGGAGGAAGAAGGCGTGGATAGAAAGGTGAATCCTTGTCCCTTTATATGGGCGGACAAAATTAAGCGTCCCCACTTGCCTGGTAAAACTCGCTTATCCCCCAAGCGCCGCAATTGATGGCGCGGTTGGGTTACCCACGCCCGTATTGAGGAAAATCCCGTAATAAGGGGACACGATCTCTGCATTGATAAGACGTGTCAAAAAACTGCCTTGCGTAATGTGCGGGGCTGGTTAAAAGAAACGGTTCGAATAATCACCGGGCCATGACGTAACGTCGTGTTGCTAAAACAAGCTAGCAAATTAGATCCGCGAAAACATTATTCTCTCTATGGTGGAATGTGGAACTTATTTTGCAGGGTCGGACACTATCCTCGTATTCAAATTCTTCTATGATGTATTCGGAGAAGGAACCCGCCTTGCAATGCCGAAGACAACTGCGCGCCGGTCATCGTCATTGAAGCCTGGTTCAGGGGCTACTGAGGGAGTCCTGGATTATGGGGTCTCCGGACAGCCGGACTATCTCCATTGGCCGGACTGTTAGACTATGAAGATACAAGATTGAAGACTTCGTCTCGTGTCCGGATGGGACTCTACTTGGTGTGGAAGGCAAGCTAGGAAATACGTATATGGATATCTCCTCCTTTGTAACCGACCTTGTGTAACCCTAACCCTCTCCGGTGTCTATATAAACCAAAGGGTTTTAGAGCGTAGGACAACAATCACAACATACAATCATACCATAGGCTAGCTTCTAGGGTTTAGCCTCTCTGATCTCGTGATAGATCTACTCTTGTAACACCCATATCTTCAATATTAATCAAGAATGACGTAGGGTTTTACCTCCATGAAGAGGGCCCGAACCTGGGTAAAACTTCGTGTCCCTTGCCTCCTGTTACCATCCAGCCTAGACGCACAGTTCGGGACCCACTACCCGACATCCGCCGGTTTTGACACCGACACCATGCATTGCCAGCCCAAAGACCATGTCTTCTGGCAACACACACATCTTGGTACAGAAAACAACCTCTTTATTGATGCTAGCGGATCAAAGTTTATATTAAAACAGGTGGCAAGGCCAAGTGGCACACACGGTGCAGCTGAACTTTATGTACATTATTTAGTGAACATAAAGGGGCATCGATCATAACAACTACGCGGCAGCGGAACAATGTTGTAGCGGAACTCCATAGCTCAGTGACACCGATGTGGACACGATCTACATTCGGACAACACTCCTTTCCAATGGGACTTTCCTGAAATCTGGCATGACACGCCAGGTCAGTACATTGAATGTACTTGCAAGCTCACAAAAAGCATAAACATAATGACAAACAATATCATGATAATTAACCAATTATTAAATAATGCAACCATATATCCAACATGCTGTGGTCATGCTTTTGTGAGAAAAGTCCCTCAGACTGGCTTACCAACGGTGATCACTCTTGGATCACAAACGTACCAACCTCATGGTCTTAACTAGGGATACCTCGTGATCTTTCCGGCGACCACAACCACGACCAACATTTGGTCTCAAACGGTGATCCTTCCGGTGATCACAACCACGACCAACACTTGGTCTCAAACAGCAAGACGACCTTACCGCCATCATCAACAGTGCAAAGTTCATAACTTAGTGTGCAAGATTTATTAAACGTTGACCCATGATGTGACCTACTTTCGAGCGTGTTCATAACCGTGGACTCGGCTATCGATAGATTAGTACACTCTTCAGAGGTAGCGCACTGTACCCACACCACGGAACCCATGGCCTCGCACTCCCATTCGGGTGGACCAACGGCATTCTGACGAAACCCCTCCATTGCCATGACACTCTCCCGGCCACTCCGACTCATTCCCCATCGGGCTAGTCCTGGGTGGCCCCGTGTCTACCAAAGACACCAACGACCACCGTCGTGCCCAAAACATAAAGGTCCCACACGGGGACACAGTACCATAATCTCAACAACGGGCACACAAGGTTATGTCTGCTTACCGGGCCAGGGTACCGCACTCCCATAGCCTTCCCTCGTTGGAGGCACCGACCAGAGGCATGACAACGGACCGAATAAAGGCCTTCCCATAAAGGCAAATGTGGTTGCACTGGGAAAAACTCGATTTAGTGGCACCATGACCCAGTCAACGACATTTTCAAGTTGAGTTATTATCAGGTTCAACTTAAAATGAAAATAACCGGTGTCATAGTATGCCATGAAATGCAACACTAACATATGCATCACATATCAACGAAAATGACTGAGTCAACTATATCCACACTAAGCATAAACATCAACAACTCATGACAGTCCTCTAGTTAGGAGTAAACATCACTTTAAACAGAATCTTTTCTAACAAATTTATCAATTTTACTCATGCAAGAAAATAACTCCAAATAACTACATATATTCATAACCATATTACTTTTTTGTAACAAAAATTAATTCTAGTTTCTTTACCAACTTAGTTAGCTTCAAACTTTCTGTAAATCAAGCATATTAACTTAAACAAGAAACTAACAGAATATAAATAACATAATAGTCATTTAAATGCATGGATTAAATCATTCATTCAAGTATGAAAATCACAAATATTGTAATGCCACCATGAAAATGTTGCTGTGGCTTTCCTTAGGACAGATGAGGTTCACAAACCTCCTGGTGACCCTCAAGACATGCTTCACTCTCTGAAAATATTTATAAACACCAAAGGAAAACATCAATAACCCTTCTCAAATTCACCAGAAAATCTAGACAACAGAGAAAAATCTCATTTTTGGTGAGCTATTAGATTTCTTCACAAAGAAACAATACAAAAAGAATCAATTCATTTGGACATATGGTTAAAGAGTATTGGCTGTTTGAAGCTCTCTGGAAAAATATGGAATTTGAATTTAAATAAAAACAGACTAGGGGGGTGGCGTCAAAGGCGTTAAGCCCCGCGGGCACCACCATTCGTACCGCTTCACGCGCGTACTGAGTGGATGACAAGTGGGCCCCGCTAGTCAGGTGAGGGGGAGGGGGAGAAGGAAACAGAGGACAGCGCGGCTTCGCCGGAGCACACGCCGGAGACAAGGGCTTCTTGGCCAAAACAAGAGGGAGGGATCAATAGAGGAGACAGAGGCGCACCTGCCCATACCCGTAGAGTAGCTAGGGTGGTCAAACGGCGTCGGAATCAGCCTCTCTAGCGGAGGCAGAGAGCGGAGGTCACCGGAGACGAAGATGACAGCGAACAGAGGCGACTACAGGGGCTCCAACCAGGTGGAACAACACCACAGAAGAGCGGCGGAGGCCCTGGAAGGGTTGCCTAGGCCTGGGAGGGGCTGGAGATATGGAGACGACCCGAGGGGATCGCCGGCGAGCTCGACCTCGGGGGTGGCGGACCACAGCCTGCCCGGCCACGCTACGGCTTCTTCAAGATCATGGAGTGTGTGGGAGGAGCGGATGATGCTCAAGGAGGCTAGGAGGGCTCTATTTATAGCCGAGCGTCGAGGGGGGTTCTGGCTCCGCCGGTGGACACCTGGACACGGCGCCCGGTGACGAACGGCATCAGTGAGAGGGGGACAAGGCGACGCAGCTCACGCGAGAACTATGGGCGAGCGGGAACAAGCACAGGGGCGAGGGGAAGGCGACGAGCACAGTGCGCCACACATTGTTGCGTTGGCCGGACCGCACCCGTGCTCGCTGCAGCGAGCTCCGGCATCGGCGAACGCCAAGAGGGAGTTAAGAGGTTCGGGACAACGATTGTGGCACGTTTTGGCAAGGATGGGCAGACGGGGAAGCGAGCACGTGAGCAACAGAAGCTTGGGCGCGACGCAGAGCGCATCGACATGCTGGTTGGCATCATGCACACGCATGGTCACCACGTGAACTCTGCCCTCTGGCTGACCTAAGTCCAAACTTCATGTCTGGCATGGTTGTTCGTGGTAGTTTTAGAGGTTACCACACATGGGTTTGATCTCAGGCGCAGCAGAATAGATTTCAACTGCCTGGTAAGTTTCTAATCAGTAACTTTGAGAGCTTACTTTGGTCAAAATACTGGGAGTTGGGAGCTAGGCTTTGGAGGTTAGCAATCTTCTACTAAGGTGATGATGCACAAGAAAAATCCACCACAATGATGCAAGTAAAATGGTAGTTGATGTAGAAACTACCATTTCTGTCCAGAACAGAAAATATTTTCTGTAGCAAAAATATTCCAAAAAGTGATAAAATATTTATCCTCAGGAAGGTGCCCTAGGGTTCAAAGAATATTTGTGTATTTTCTCAGATTTTTCTGGGCAAGAAAAATTGAGGTTGCTTTGGAGCACATTGAGCTAGCTAGGGTTTAAGAGAGGGAAATGTATATTTTTCATTTAAGAAAAATATTCTAAATATTATTTTGAGGTGAACCAGAGAGGGAGTGATAATTAGAGAGGGAAATGAGGCACTTGGGTGAAAGTCAAGGGTTACCAAAGTGTTTAAGTCCATATGAAAAGATTCAAAACTCCAAATTTCAAAATCAAAACAACTGAAAATCAGGCAAATAGAAGAGGGCAAAAACCAGGCTGTCACAAACCTTCCCCACTTAGAATGAATCTCTTCCTCAAGATTTGGTTCCTTGGGAAAACTGTCTGGATAATGTGCCTTTAGAAATTCTTCCCGTTCCCAAGTTGATTCTGACACCGTGTGATGCTCCCACTGGACTTTGTAGAATTTCCTTGCTTTACTATGAGTGACCCTTTCCATCTGATCCAAAATTCTAAACGGCCTTTCTTCATATGTTAAATCCTTTTCCAACTCTATTTCAGTCATAGCAGTCTTTTTCTCAGGCGGCGATATGCATCGCCTCAATTGTGAAACATGAAACACGTTGTGCATGTCCGACAATTCAGGGGGTAGTTCCAACTGATAGGCAACAGTACCCACTCTGGACATAACTAGAAATGGACCAATAAATCTGGGTGCCAACTTTGCACGAGTCTGGAATCTCTTGATTCCTTTCATAGGAGTGACCCGGAGGTATACGTGTTCTCCGGGTTCAAAACTGATCTGTCGGTGCTTTGCATCATAATAACTCTTCTGTCTAGATTTGGCCAATTGCAATCTATCTCTGATTTCCTTAACTTGTTTCTCAGCTTCCATCATGAGATCTGTTCCGAAAATACGACTATCTCCAGTTCGAGACCAATTTAAAGGAGTGCGGCACTTACGGCCATACAAAACCTCATACGGTGACATCTTTAAACTGGTCTGGAAGCTGTTGTTATCAGAGAACTCGGCATAAGGCAGGCAGTCTTCCCATTTAGGTCCTTGGGCAAAAGCACAGGCCCGTAACATATCTTCAAGTATTTGATTTACCCACTCTGTTTGTCCATCAGTCTGAGGATGATAAGCAGTACTATATTTCAGCGCTATCCCCAAGACTTGATGGAGACGTGACCAAAAAGCTGAGGTAAAAAGTGAACCTCGGTCAAAAGTGATGGTTCGGGGTACTCCATCTAGACTGACTATTCTAGATACATACAGTTGTGCAAGTTGATCTGCTCGATATGTAGTTTTGATCAGGATAAAGTGAGCTACCTTCGTTAAGGTGTTTACTATGACCCAGATTGCATCATTGTCTCGCTGAGTCTTAGGTATTCCCATGATGAAATCCATGCAGACATCATCCCATTTCCATTGCAAAACTAGCAACGGTTGGAGAAGTCTGGCTGGCTTCTGATGCTCCGCCTTCACCTTGTTGCATATGTCGCACCAGGCCACAAAATAGGCAATGTCTTTCTTCATTCCATCCCACCAGAATATTTGTCGAAGGTCTTCATACATTTTCGTACCTCCAGGGTGAATGGAATACGAAGATTCGTGTGCTTATGATAGGATTTTTTGCTTTAAATCCTCCTGATTGGGTACACAAATCCTTCCACGGAATCGGAGGGTACCAAATTGGTCCTTTGAGAAATCTGAGGTCTACCCTGCTACCATATTCTTGGCGCGTTTCTGCAGGACGGTGTCAGCTGGCTGGGCCTTGCGGATCTCTTCCTCAAGTGTGGGGACAACTTCCAAAATATTAGCAAGGCCAGCATCAACTATGACCAGGTTGAGGTGAGCAATCTCCTCTTGAAGTTTAGGAGGCAAGGATATCAATATGACATTTAGGCTGACAGGCTTTCGACTGAGTGCATCGGCAACCATGTTGGCCTTAGCCGGGTGGTAATTTATTCCAAGATCATAATCCTTGACTAACTCAAGTCATCTCCATTGACGGAGATTTAAATCTGGCTGAGTAAATATATACTTGAGACTTTTGTGATCGGTAAACATTTGGCACCTCTTCCCGATGAGGTACTGTCTCCAAATTTTTAGAGCATGAACCACCGCGGCCAATTGCAGATCATGAGTAGGATAATTTCCCTCGTGGGGTCGTAGCTATCATAATGCATATGCTACTACCTTGCCTTCTTGCATAAGTACGCATCCAAGTCCTTGTTTGGAGGCGTCGCAGTACACATCAAAACTGCGGTAGATATCTGGAAGAGTCAACACAGGTGCGGTCGTCAGCCGTATCTTTAGCTCATTGAAACTTTTCTCACAGTCCTCCGTCCATTCAAACTTCTTATCCTTTTTGAGTAGCTCCATCATGGGTTTAGCAATCATGGAAAACCCTTCGATGAAATGACGGCAATATCCGGCTAATCCAAGAAAACTTCAGATCTGTGATAAGGTTGTGGGCGGCAACCAATCGAGCACATCCTTTACTTTGCTCGGGCCCATGGCTATACCTTCGGCAGATAGCACATGTCCAAGAAATCCAACTTCCTTGAGCCAAAACTCGCATTTACTGAATTTGGCGTATAGCTGATGGTCGCGGAGTCCTTGCGGCACTGCTCGGAGGTGTTCTTTGTGATCTTACTCACTTTTTGAGTATATAATATGTCATTGATTAAGACTACCACGAACTTATCAAGGAAGTCCATGAATATTTTGTTCATCATATGCATGAAGACGGCAGGGGCATTGGTGAGACCAAAGGACCTAATTGTATATTCATAAAGACCGTATCGAGTGGTGGATCCGGTCTTAGGAATATCTTCCTTTTTAATCTTGAGCTGATGATATCCTGTCCATAAATCATTCTTGGAGAATACCTTGGCCCCACTGAGCTAATCAAACAAGTCATCAATCCTTGGCAGCAGATATTTATTTTTGATGGTGACCTCATTCTGCTGACGGTAATCCACACACATGCGGAAGCTGCCATCCTTCTTGTCCACGAAGATAGCAGGTTATCCCCATGGTGAAGAGCTGGGACGGATATATCCTTTCCGGAGCATTTCATCAAGCTGTTTCTTTAGCTCCACTAATTATGATGAGGGCATCCGGTAATACTTCTTGTATAACGGTGTGGTTCCGGGCACAAGATCTAGTGCAAACTCAAGCTCTCGATCTGGTGGCATGCCTGGCAGTTCTTTTGGAAATACATCAGGAAACTCACTGACCACATGAATTAATTCCAATTCAGCAACAACGGTGAAGACCATTTCTTTCTTGGGTATGCTTCTACGAGCATAGAATTTGGTAGTCTGCCCCTTCTGACAGGTCAAAGTGACTTCTCCGGTCACGCAATTTTATGCATACTTGATATTGGGTCAACCAATTCATAACCAACATAACATCTAACTTAACAGACTAAATGATTATCAAAGAAGTTGGAAAACAGACTCCGTTGATATTGATTTCCAAATTATGGCAGACCAGATTGCTCTTAATTAATGATCCCAAGGTTTGTACCAGCATATTCTTGCCCAAAAGCAAACAAGGAAATTCTTTTTGGGTAACAAAACTCCAAGAAATAAAAGAGTGGGAAGCCCAGAGTCAAATAAAATTACTGCAGGTATGTTATTAACAGAAAACATACCAATGACAACTTCAGGGTTCTCTTGGGCTTCATCTGTGGAGAGGTGATGTACGTGCCCAGTAATGTTTTCCTGGTTCGGGCATGATTCCATAAAGTTGACTTGTGGCCTGATTAGTGCACTTTCCTTGCCATTCTTGGGACACTGTCTGGCATAATGTCTAGTTTACCCAAAACTGAAGCAAGGATTGTTGCGCTGGCACTCCTCGTGCACTGGATTGGTCAAGACATTCTTGACTTGGGTGGTGGTGTTGTTAACATTCTGTTGCCAATTGGGCTTGTATTCCATCTGAGTCTGCTGCCAGGTATGAGCCTTTTGCATGGGTTGCCCTTCCTTCCTTGGCTCAAACTTGCGCT
Source organism: Triticum urartu (assembly GCF_003073215.2). Lineage (NCBI taxonomy): Eukaryota > Viridiplantae > Streptophyta > Magnoliopsida > Poales > Poaceae > Triticum > Triticum urartu. Next base: position 642,231,771 of record NC_053028.1, on the reverse strand, counting down.
TGTGGTCTTTTTTAGCAAGCCTGTTGTCCGGCACGAGCTTGTGCTCCCTTTCGGCAATGAAAGCTTTGTTTACCAGAGTTTGGAAATCTGGGAAATCAAACATACTGAGGGTACACCGGAGTTGCGGGTTTAATCCGCCAAGAAATCTGTCAATCTTTCTTTCTTCGGTGGCCACGTCATAAAGGGAGTAACGGGCCAGATGATTGAATTTTTGCAAATATTCACCCACAGACTGATTTCCTTGGAGGAGTGCGAGAAATTCACGCTGCTTAGTCTTCATAATTCCAGTAGGGATATGATATTTTCGGAACTGATCCTTGAATTTTGACTAGGTGATTTCTTCATCAACAAGCCACATGGCTTTTGCATTTTTCCCACCATATGGCAGCAGCGCCTTTAAGATAATGTGTTGCAAAGTGAACCTTATCATCTTCTTCAGTACGAGCAATCTCAAGCTTTCTGTCAATGGTTCATAACCAATCGTCTGCATCCAAGGGATCAATAACCTGACTTAAACTAGGAGGCTTGGTCCTCTGAAAATCTAACATCTTGGAGTGATGGCCATTATGATTACCAGTCTGTCCAACCACAGCTTGCACACTTCTTAATTTTTCAATTAGATCATTATTCCTCCTTTCCTCAAACATACGCAGAATTTTCTCGGTGGAGGGCGGATTTGGTGGTGGAGGCGGTGGTGGAACGTACGGCTCTAGGGACTGTCCCGCCTGTCGTGCGGAACGACGAACAGGAGTACCCTCGCGAACGTTGCTACTGCTGCCTCCTCGCAGCATCCTATTATGGATTTTTCCCAAGACAACACAACCGATATGAGAAACATCCAAAAGTAAATTGGGGAAAAGCCAGAAACAAATCCCGAGAGAAACCGAAATAACGAAGAAAATATGGAGCATAAAATAGAGTTCCAACATAATTATACATAGACTCATACATGAAAGATAATCAACATGCCAGGCTCAACTACTCTCATACAGGAAACGAAACATCATGACTCATACGACTACATACGTACACCATCCTGATGACTATGAATACTCAGAAGCTCTACTGCTCTGCTGTGCTGCGGGGTCCTCTCCTGAAGCGGACTCGGATCCTGAACTGACGACGTTAACGGAAACCTCCGGGTTAAAGGTAACACGACGACGCTGCCTCAAGGGCTCTCCCTCCGGGGCAGGTTTAGGGTGAAGCATCGGGGCTACAGGAGTAGTGAGAAGTGAAACCCAATAAACATGAGCACTGAGAGGATTCACGGTCGAGGCGCCCGAGCTACTCGGAGGAGTAAAAGGAGAAATAGGGGAACTAGAACTGGCTGGAATATACGGAGTAAATCCCGGGGAGGATGGAGCAGTGACAGACCTAGTAGAGGCTAAAGCAGTACGAGTGCGAGTCAGCTCTTGAGCCAGCTCGTGGATCATAAGATAGCTAGCAGTGATATAACGAGCAAGGTGGCTAGCAACACACTACTAGGAAAAGGCATGCTAGTGGCGCACCGAATTCGCCTTCTAATGGCGCACTACCGGTGCGCCACTGGCATCACGCAATTAGAATTAAATTCTAATGGCGCACCACTGGTGCGCCATTAGTATCTGGTGTTCTAATGGCGCACCACGTAGTGCGCCATTAGTATAGCCTGCAGTGCGCCATTAAAATGCCTCCCAGGGGGCCATATGTACCCATGTGCTTTGGCATTCTAATGGCGCACCAGCAGTTAATGCGCCATTAGTGTGATGATCACAGTGCGCCATTAGTGTCTTGTGTGGTGCGCCATTAGTATGAATATTAGGTTTTTTTTTGCTTTTCTGATTTTTGCACAGGTTACAAAATATATTATTGGACAGAATATAGACAGCAGCACACAACAACATCAGATTCATCGAATACAATCGAAGATTAGTCTCCGAACACAATTCATCATATTAGTCTCCGAATTCAAAAGACCGAACAGAGATAAAACATACAAGTCTCAAGACCGCGAGTATCGAGTTTGCCTTCACATTACAAGTCGATATCGATCATCTAAACTACCATCACATAGAAGAGAGCTGTGGTCATCACGATGAGCATCATCGCGATCAAACTGGTCTTCATCCGGTTCCTCCAACGCTCCCTCCTCTCTCCCGCTGGATAGCGGGAGTATCTACATTCGGCCTCTGCCCTAGTGGTGTACCCTTTGTAACTGTTACCGCTAAAACGGTGAACCTGTCTCCGACACTCCTCCCAGTCGTCGTAGACTCCGGGAACCTTACCCTTGTACACGACATACGACGGCATCTCTATGCACAAGCCAAACAACAGACAATACATAAGCAATATGTAAGTATGCAACAAAAGGATCGGAAGAGAAAAGCAAGACATTAATAGCATGATTCATGGTCCTACTAATAAATAGCATCAATTACATCTAAGTTGAACGACTGTCCAAACCAAAGAGACATACGAATTCATTAAAGTATAATTACAACATGAGCCAATCAATGTTTCAGAACTACACATCCCTACTTTCGACTCGACTCATCATACAGGAACGTGGATGAAGCCACCGTCTGTCGTGATGGTCATGAAATCGCGGTCGTTGTCACCCTGCATTTGTAGCATTTCATCTATCTCACTGTTGGACGGTTGATATCTGAGGAAGAACTGCCCCGAGGTATGAAGGACATCTTGATGGATGATGTACGCAAACTCCGACTGGATGCGAAAGAATTCTTGTCTGAGGTCCGCGTCCTGGACTGCCGACAAGCTCGCGGCCCAATCTTTGAGATTATCTGGTAGCAGAAGTTGATGATGGTCCCTTACGATCGCCCGCATGTGATGGAGGGCGTAGTAGGCATCCTTCTGACCGCCAGGCGGCTGCTTGACACAGCAGAACTTCGTATTGTGTGAGAACAAGTGCTTGCCGTACTTACGAACTGCCATGGTGAAGGTGCCTCCAGATTTGGTGTAGCCGGGGAGAATATCATCAAGAACTTTCTTGACATTTGTGTAGTCTATGTTGGAGTTACGGTTCGGGTCGAAATATGTGGCCATGGAATATTTCGGGCTTAAGAGGATGAGTGTGCAATGTGTGTCACTGCATAGAACACGGAATGTTAGGAAAAAAAGAACGATTGAAATCTAAGAAATCATATGTTACGGGGTGGTTAAGGGATGACTTAATCGGGAAAGTAAGCCACAAGGAAGTTATCCTTATCTGGGTTTGCTAGAATGACGCCTTCGAGGTGTGAACTCGCAACTTGGCGGTCCCCAGCGCTGCTCAAGTGCTTGGCACACATGTAGAAGGGGTCGACTATCACGATGTCCGGGGTCTTGTCTCTAATGATCCGCGTCTCCATACTCAGCGAAAACAACCGAATGAAGGTATAGTGCAGCCGATGAAGGTTAAACATAGCAAAGATGTCATCAAACCGCAGGACGATCGTACCCCCGATGTCGCCATCCACAAAGCCCTTGCCCTCTGGCACCTTGGCCACGAAAACCGGGTATGCCACATCCTTCTCCCTAAGACGCTGCTTCTCCAAAGAAAGAACACTGTCATGCAGACTCCGCATAGCACCGGTTGCAGCATTCAGCATATTTGGCGGTAGCATCGCCCTACCCGCCACATGCACCCTCCTCGAGATATCCTTAGGTGAAGGTGGCCCGTCCCGAGCACGGATCAAACTCGGTGCCAGCTGGCTCGCACCGGCGCCCTTGTTAGTCTTTCGTTTCCGTCCCTTCTTCTTGATCTCCTGTAATGGGACCGAGTTCTGCTCATAGACCGCCTTCTTGAGTGTGTTGGGGCTGACAATATTTCGCACCTCAGCTATCTGAGGCTCGATGAAGGCGGGAGCTGGAGGCGTGTCCTGAGAACTGAACGCCAGACGACGCCTGCTGCAATTGGAATTCTCCGCCGTACCAGCTAGATCGCGGTGGTCTTGGTTGGGTTCTTGAGAAAGAGGCCCACAGAGCTCGTCAGCGTACCCATGTTCGGCAAAGTACTTATCAACGTTGGTAAATGTACCGTCGTTGTTGTCGTCGCCGTCCGGATCCTGTGCCATAGGGCTGTCCGGATCCTGTGCCATAGGTATGTCCGGCAGGTCCGGTAGCGTTGCGGCGTTCTTGCCATGGCTTGGCGCCGGCACGACTGGCGGTCTTGTCTGTGGGGTGGTGTCCCCCGCCCCCAAATGAATCTGGCTCTTCGGCTAAAGCAGGGGCTAGTTTACGCAGGCGCTGAGGGTCATCTCATCTTCTTCGTCGGCCCCAGCGGGTCGAATCGGAGGTAACAGCTCGTCGCAGCCTGGCAGCACCCGAACCACTTCAACCCTATACATTGTGGGTGGCATCGGATTACCGTGGAACATGGGGTTTCCCGGTTGAACGATTCTGCCCTTGGCGACATCGACCAACTCGGCGCCCATGAAGTGCAGAAGAGTGCAAGGAACGTCGGCGGTGCCCTGCGAAAACATGTACAGGGCGTCAGGGATGCCCAGTCAAAGGCAAGGAGATGAAGTCATCGACCGAGAGGCTTAGTTACCGTGATGCCGTCGAGCTCGGCTAATGTCGAGGCACCGCCAACGGCGGGCGTGCAACTGACGGAGGGGGCGCTTGTTGGCGAGGTGCCGACCGGCATACACCCGGGTGCATTAAGCTCCAATGCCCATGCCGGCGCCGGAGACACGAATACCGCCTCCGCCGGAGACACCAATGGCGCTGCCGGAGACACCAATGGCGCCGCCTTCGCGCTGTGCGAGTTGCTGGCCGTGAAGCTGGGAACCGGGGGAGGCCCCTGTTGGCCACCCGCATTCCACGTCATCAGCCCATGAATCAACGTAGGCACCATGGCGTTGAGCGTCGTTCCAAGTTGTTGTTGCACTTGCTCTTGGACAAGCTCCGGAATCCGCGCCACTTGTGCCTTGAGTTCTTCAACCTCGCGCGTCTAGCTTTCCGAGCTGGTCTTTTTCTCCTTCCGCACACCAGCGGTAGAGTATGACCCCCATTTTGTGGACAAGCCTTTGCCGGCCACACGACCAGCTGACGTCGGCTTAGTGAGCTTATCCTTGTTTTTCATTACGTTCAACACCCTATTTAAAGGGGTGTCGAAAGGGGAGCTCTTAGACGACCCCGCGCTACTGCTTTCAGTGTCCTACGAAAGGAACGTGAACCATTTAGAAATATTGGGGATTAATTAGAGTGCAACCATATGGAGCTAATTACGCGGGGGTGTATTCCTTACCACAAGAAGCTCAAGCGCCCTGGTCTTCGGATCCGTGGTAAGCTCCTTTGTTATCGGGTCCTCCTTGTACCGGGCCCTGACATAGTTCCTGGTCTGCTTGTCACCGCTGTATTTCTCGAAGCGGGGCGGTAGGCCTTGCTCGGCACGCTCCGCGTCCTCCTTGTCCCATATAGGCTCCGCCACTCTGTAACCGCCGGGACCGAGTTTGTGTTCCCCTAAGTTCAACTCCCGCATTTCTTTCCCCCACTGACTTAATTCGGAGGTTGCACTGCTCTCGCACTTGATCTTGAACTCCTTGTACTCATCTTCGCTCATCAAAGGATATTTCGCCTTGATCTTCCCATAACTATCACCTTTATCAATCATTCTCTTCACCGCGCTTTTCCACGTAGACAGGGCCGTGCTCATCTTCATGAGGGCAGCACTGTTCACTTTATTCCCTGCGAGGCGTGTGTTTTCAAATTCGGCAGGGAACTTGTATCGTGCGTGCAGCTTCGTAAAGAGGAGGTTGCGCAAATTCCCTCGGTCCTTATGCCTAAGGTTCTCGGTGTTGATCGAGACGGTGCTCCGGAGAATGCACCCGAGCTGAACCGAGTACCCCTTGACTATATGTTTGGGCTCCGTTGGATTCCCGTCGGAGTCCACTTGAGTGAATTCCTCCTTGAGGGTGCGGAGCGCATTCGGGCGCCGGTCCTTCCTTTGCTTCTTCGGTTGGCTGCCATCTGTGTGTGCGCCGCCATCATCAGTGGTGCCATCCTCGGTGGCACCATCAGTGGTGTCATCCCCGACGCCAATAGGGGTTGTGTAATCAGGATCGGTGTCTTCCGCGGCGTCCTCATAGCGGTGAGGTTGTTCCTCCATCTCCTGGGACAGCTCCCAGAATTGCTTGCCGCCCGAACCACCGGCCTCATCGTTGTGGGCCATGTTTCGCTCTAAATAGGAAAAAAGTTTGGTCAAAAAGTTGGTTATTGTCAAGGAACAAGATCATGGTCTCATCATTTAGGGTTTGTCGACACCGAGGCACCCTAAAAGCCTAAGCTTTCATTATTTAGGGTTTGTCGACGCCAAGGTGATGGAAATATGCCCTAGAGGCAATAATAAAGTTATTATTTATTTCCTTATAATCATGATAAATGTTTATTATTCATGCTAGAATTGTATTAACCGGAAACATAATACATGTGTGAATACATAGACAAACAAAGTGTCACTAGTATGCCTCTACTTGACTAGCTCGTTAATCAAAGATGGTTATGTTTCCTAACCATGAACAATGAGTTGTTATTTGATTAACGAGGTCACATCATTAGTTGAATGATCTGATTGACATGACCCATTCCATTAGCTTAGCACCCGATCGTTTAGTATGTTTCTATTGCTTTCTTCATGACTTATACATGTTCCTATGACTATGAGATTATGCAACTCCCGTTTGCCGGAGGAACACTTTGGGTGCTACCAAACGTCACAACGTAACTGGGTGATTATAAAGGAGCATTACAGGTGTCTCCGAAGGTAGATGTTGGGTTGGCGTATATCGAGATTAGGATTTGTCACTCCAATTGTCGGAGAGGTATCTCTGGGCCCTCTCGGTAATACACATCACATAATCCTTGCAAGCATTACAACTAATATGTTAGTTGTGAGATGATGTATTACGGAACGAGTAAAGAGACTTGCCGATAACGAGATTGAACTAGGTATTGGATACCGACGATCGAATCTCGGGCAAGTAACATACCGATGACAAAGGGAACAACGTATGTTGTTATGCGGTCTGACCGATAAAGATCTTCGTAGAATATGTAGGAGCCAATATGGGCATCTAGCTCCCGCTATTGGTTATTGACCGGCGACATGTCTCGGTCATGTCTACATTGTTCTCGAACCCGTAGGGTCCGCACGCTTAAGGTTATGATGACAGTTATATTATGAGTTTATGCATTTTGATGTACCGAAGGTTGTTCGGAGTCCCGGATGTGATCACGGACATGACGAGGAGTCTCGAAATGGTTGAGATGTAAAGATTGATATATTGGAAGCCTATGTTTGGATATCGGATGTGTTCCGGGTGAAATAGGGATTTTACCGGAATACCGGGAGGGTTACCGGAACCCCCCGGGAGCTATATGGGCCATAGTGGGCCTTAGTGGAAAAGAGAAGGGGCAGCCCTAGATGGGCTGTGCGCCTCCCCCTTCCCCTAGTCCTATTAGGACTAGGAGAGGTGGCCGGCCCCCTCCTCCTCTTTTCCCCCTCCGCGAATCCTATTCCGACTAGGATTGGGGGGGGGGGAATCCTACTCCTAGAGGGAGTAGGACTCTCCTGCGCTCTCCTCCTTGGCCGGCCAGCTTCCCCCCTCTACTCCTTTATATACGGAGGCAAGGGGCACCTCTAGACACACAAGTTGATCCACGTGATCTATTCCTTAGCCATGTGCGGTGCCCCCTGCCACCATATACCTCGATAATACTGTAGCGGAGTTTAGGCGAAGCCCTGCTGCTGTAGTACATCAAGATCGTCACCACGCCATCGTGCTGACGGAACTCTTCCCCGACACTTTGCTGGATCGGAGTCCGGGGATCATCATCGAGCTGAACGTGTGCTCGGGTGCCGTAGTTTCGGTGCTTGATCGGTTGGATCGTGAAGACGTACAACTACTTCCTCTACGTCGTGTCATCGCTTCCGCAGTCGGTCTGCGTTGGGTACGTAGACAACACTCTCCCCCTCGTTGCTATGCATCACATGATCTTGCGTGAGCGTAGGAAATTTTTTTTGAAATTACTACGAAACCCAACAGTGGTATCAGAGCCTAGGTTATTTATGTTGATGTTATATGCACGAGTAGAACACAAGTGAGTTGTGGGACGATATAAGTCATACTGCCTACCAGCATGTCATACTTTGGTTCGGCGGCATTGTTGGACGAGAACGACCGGACCAACCTTACGCGTACGCTTACGCGAGACCGGTTCCCCCCGACGTGCTTTGCTGCACATAGGTGGCTTGCGGCGACTGTCTCTCCAACTTTAGTTGAACCAAGTATGGCTACGCCCGGTCCTTGCGAAGGTTAAAACGGAGTCTATTTGACAAACTATCGTTGTGGTTTTGATGCGTAGGTGAGATTGGTTCTTACTTAAGCCCGTAGCAGCCACGTAAAACATGCAACAACAAAGTAGAGGATGTCTAACTTGTTTTTGCAGGGCATGTTGTGATGTGATAATGGTCAAGGCTGAATTTTATTGTATGAGATGATCATGTTTTGTAACCGAGTTATCGGCAACTGGCAGGAGCCATATGGTTGTCGCTTTATTGTATGCAATGCAATCGCGATGTAATGCTTTACCTTATTACTAAATGGTAGTGATAGTCGTGGAAGCATAAGATTAGCGAGACGACAACGATGCTACGATGGAGATCAAGGTGTCGCGCCGGTGACGATGGTGATCATGACGGTGCCTCGGAGATGGAGATCATAGGCACAAGATGATGGCCATATCATATCACTTATATTGATTGCATGTGATGTTTATCTTTTATGCATCTTATCTTGCTTTGATTGACGGTAGCATTATAAGATGATCTCTCACTAAATTATCAAGAAGTGTTCTCCCTGAGTATGCACCGTTGTGAAAGTTCTTCATGCTGAGACACCACGTGATGATCGGGTGTGATAGGCTCTACGTTCAAATACAACGGGTGCAAAATAGTTGCGCACGCAGAATACTCAGGTTATACTTGACGAGCCAAGCATATACAGATATGGCCTCGGAACACGAAGACCGAAAGGTCGAGCGTGAATCATATAGTAGATATGATCAACATAATGATGTTCACCGATGAAACTACTCCATCTCACGTGATGATCGGACATGGTTTAGTTGATTTGGATCACGTGATCACTTAGAGGATTAGAGGGATGTCTATCTAAGTGGGAGTTCTTAAGTAATATGATTAATTGAACTTAAATTTATCATGAACTTAGTACCTGATAGTATCTTGCTTGTTTATGTTGATTGTAGATAGATGGCTCGTGCTGTTGTTCCGTTGAATTTTAATGCGTTCCTTGAGAAAGCAAAGTTGAAAGATGATGGTAGCAATTACACGGACTGGGTCCGTAACTTGAGGATTATCCTCATTGCTGCACAGAAGAATTACGTCCTGGAAGCACCGCTGGGTGCCAGGCCTGCTGCTGGAGCAACACCAGATGTTATGAACGTCTGGCAGAGCAAAGCTGATGACTACTCGATAGTTCAGTGTGCCATGCTTTACGGCTTAGAATCGGGACTTCAACGATGTTTTGAACGTCATGGAGCATATGAGATGTTCCAGGAGTTGAAGTTAATATTTCAAGCAAATGCCCGGATTGAGAGATATGAAGTCTCCAATAAATTCTATAGCTGCAAGATGGAGGAGAACAGTTCTGTCAGTGAGCATATACTCAAAATGTTTGGGTATAATAATCACTTGATTCAATTGGGAGTTAATCTTCCAGATGATTGCGTCATTGACAGAATTCTCCAATCACTGCCACCAAGCTACAAGAGCTTCATGATGAACTATAATATGCAAGGGATGAACAAGACTATTCCCAAGCTCTTCGCGATGCTGAAATCTATGGAGGTAGAAATCAAGAAAGAGCATCAAGTGTTGATGGTCAACAAGACCACTAGTTTCAAGAAAAAGGGCAAAGGAAAGAAGAAGGGGAACTTCAAGAAGAACGGCAAGCCAGTTGCTGCTCAAGAGAAGAAACCCAAGTCTGGACCTAAGCCTGAAACTGAGTGCTTCTACTACAAGCAGACTGGTCACTGGAAGCGGAACTGCCCCAAGTATTTGGCGGATAAGAAGGATGGCAAAGTGAACAAAGGTATATATGATATACATGTTATTGATGTGTACCTTACTAATGCTCGCAGTAGCACCTGGGTATTTGATACTGGTTCTGTTGCTAATATTTGCAACTCGAAACAGGGGCTACGGATTAAGCAAAGATTGGCTAAGGACGAGGTGACGATGCGCGTGGGAAACGGTTCCAAAGTCGATGTGATCGCGGTCGGCACGCTACCTCTACATCTACCTTCGGGATTAATATTAGACCTAAATAATTGTTATTTGGTGCCAGCGTTGAGCATGAACATTATATCTGGATCTTGTTTAATGCGAGATGGTTATTCATTTAAATCATAGAATAATGGTTGTTCTATTTATATGAGTAATATCTTTTATGGTCATGCACCCTTGAAGAGTGGTCTATTTTTATTGAATCTCGATAGTAGTAATACACATATTCATAATGTTGAAGCCAAAAGATGCAGAGTTGATAATGAAAGTGCAACTTATTTGTGGCACTGTCGTTTAGGTCATATCGGTATAAAGCGCATGAAGAAACTCCATACTGATGGACTTTTGGAACCACTTGATTATGAATCACTTGGTACTTGCGAACCGTGCCTCATGGGCAAGATGACTAAAACACCGTTCTCCGGTACTATGGAGAGAGCAACTGATTTGTTGGAAATCATACATACCGATGTATGTGGTCCGATGAATATTGAGGCTCGTGGCGGATATCGTTATTTTCTCACCTTCACAGATGATTTAAGCAGATATGGGTATATTTACTTAAAGAAACATAAATCTGAAACATTTGAAAGGTTCAAAGAGTTTCAGAGTGAAGTTGAAAATCATCGTAACAAGAAAATAAAGTTTCTACGATCTGATCGTGGAGGAGAATATTTGAGTTACGAGTTTGGTGTACATTTGAAAAACTGTGGAATAGTTTCGCAACTCACGCCACCCGGAACACCACAACGTAATGGTGTGTCCGAACGTCGTAATCGTACTTTACTAGATATGGTGCGATCTATGATATCTCTTACTGATTTACCGCTATCATTTTTGGGTTATGCTCTAGAGACGGCCGCATTCACATTAAATAGGGCACCATCAAAATCCGTTGAGACGACGCCTTATGAACTGTGGTTTGGCAAGAAACCAAAGTTGTCGTTTCTTAAAGTTTGGGGCTGCGATGCTTATGTGAAAAAGCTTCAACCTGATAAGCTCGAACCCAAATCGGAGAAATGTGTCTTCATAGGATATCCAAAGGAAACTATTGGATACACTTTCTATCACAGATCCGATGGCAAGACTTTTGTTGCTAAATTCGGAAACTTTCTTGAGAAGGAGTTTCTCTCGAAAGAAGTGAGTGGGAGGAAAGTAGAACTTGACGAGGTAACTGTACCTACTCCCTTGTTGGAAAGTAGTACATCATAGAAAATTGTTTCTGCGACACCTACACCAATAAGTGAGGAAGTTAATGATAATGATCATGAAACTTCAGAACAAGATACTACTGAACCTCGTAGATCAACCAGAGTAAGATCCGCACCAGAGTGGTACGGTAATCCAGTTCTGGAAGTCATGCTACTAGATCATGATGAACCTACGAACTATGAAGAAGCGATGGTGAGCCCAGATTCCGCAAAGTGGCTTGAAGCCATGAAATCTGAGATGGGATCCATGTATGAGAACAAAGTATGGACTTTGGTTGACTTGCCCGATGATCGGCAAGCAATTGAGAATAAATGGATCTTCAAGAAGAAGACTGACGCTGATGGTAATGTTACTGTCTACAAAGCTCGACTTGTCGCGAAAGGTTTTTGACAAGTTCAAGGGATTGACTACGATGAGACCTTCTCACCCGTAGCGATGCTTAAGTCCGTCCGAATCATGTTAGCGATTGCCGCATTTTATGGTTATGAAATTTGGCAGATGGATGTCAAAACTGCATTCCTGAATGGATTTCTGGAAGAAGAGTTGTATATGATGCAACCGGAAGGTTTTGTTGATCCAAAGGGAGCTAACAAAGTGTGCAAGCTCCAGCGATCCATTTATGGACTGGTGCAAGCCTCTCGGAGTTGGAATAAACGTTTTGATAGTGTGATCAAAGCATTTGGTTTTATACAGACTTTCGGAGAAGCCTGTATTTACAAGAAAGTGAGTGGGAGCTCTGTAGCATTTCTGATATTATATGTGGATGACATATTACTAATTGGAAATGATATAGAATTTCTGGATAGCATAAAGGGATACTTGAATAAAAGTTTTTCAATGAAAGACCTCGGTGAAGCTGCTTACATATTAGGCATTAAGATCTATAGAGATAGATCAAGACGCCTAATTGGACTTTCACAAAGCACATACCTTGACAAAATTTTGAAGAAGTTCAAAATGGATCAAGCAAAGAAAGGGTTCTTGCCTGTGTTACAAGGTGTGAAGTTGAGTAAGACTCAATGCCCGACCACTGCAGAAGGTAGAGAGAATATGAAAGATGTTCCCTATGCATCAGCCATAGGATCTATCATGTATGCAATGCTGTGTACCAGACCTGATGTGTGCCTTGCTATAAGTTTAGCAGGGAGGTACCAAAGTAATCCAGGAATGGATCACTGGACAGCGGTCAAGAACATCCTGAAATACCTGAAAAGGACTAAGGATATGTTTCTCGTATATGGAGGTGACGAAGAGCTCACCGTAAAAGGTTACGTTGATGCAAGCTTTGACACTGATCCGGACGATTCTAAATCGCAAACCGGATACGTGTTTACATTAAACGGTGGAGCTGTCAGTTGGTGCAGTTCTAAACAAAGCGTCGTAGCGGGATCTACATGTGAAGCGGAGTACATAGCTGCTTCGGAAGCAGCGAACGAAGGAGTCTGGATGAAGGAGTTCATATCCGATCTAGGTGTCATACCTAATGCATCGGGTCCAATGAAAATCTTTTGTGACAATACTGGTGCAATTGCCTTGGCAAAGGAATCCAGATTTCACAAAAGGACCAAACACATCAAGAGACGCTTCAACTCCATCCGGGATCTAGTCCAGGTGGGAGACATAGAGATTTGCAAGATACATACGGATCTGAATGTAGCAGACCCATTGACTAAGCCTCTTCCACGAGCAAAACATGATCAGCACCAAAGCTCCATGGGTGTTAGAATCATTACAGTGTAATCTAGATTATTGACTCTAGTGCAAGTGGGAGACTGAAGGAAATATGCCCTAGAGGCAATAATAAAGTTATTATTTATTTCCTTATAATCATGATAAATGTTTATTATTCATGCTAGAATTATATTAACCAGAAACATAATACATGTGTGAATACATAGACAAACAAAGTGTCACTAGTATGCCTCTACTTGACTAGCTCGTTAATCAAAGATGGTTATGTTTCCTAACCATGAACAATGAGTTGTTATTTGATTAACGAGGTCACATCATTAGTTGAATGATCTGATTGACATGACCCATTCCATTAGCTTAGCACCCGATCGTTTAGTATGTTGCTATTGCTTTCTTCATGACTTATACATGTTCCTATGACTATGAGATTTTGCAACTCCCGTTTGCCGGAGGAACACTTTGGGTGCTACCAAATGTCACAACATAACTGGGTGATTATAAAGGAGCATTACAGGTGTCTCCGAAGGTAGATGTTGGGTTGGCGTATATCGAGATTAGGATTTGTCACTCCGATTGTCGGAGAGGTATCTCTGGGACCTCTCGGTAATACACATCACATAAGCCTTGCAAGCATTACAACTAATATGTTAGTTGTGAGATGATGTATTACGGAACGAGTAAAGAGACTTGCTGATAACGAGATTGAACTAGGTATTGGATACCGACGATCGAATCTCGGGCAAGTAACATACCGATGACAAAGGGAACAACGTATGTTGTTATGCGGTCTGACCGATAAAGATCTTCGTAGAATATGTAGGAGCCAATATGGGCATCCAGGTCCCGCTATTGGTTATTGACCAGAGACATGTCTCGGTCATGTCTACATTGTTCTTGAACCCGTAGGGTCCGCACGCTTAAGGTTACGATGACAGTTATATTATGAGTTTATGCATTTTGATGTACCGAAGGTTGTTCGGAGTCCCGGATGTGATCACGGACATGACGAGGAGTCTCGAAATGGTCAAGACGTAAAGATTGATATATTGGAAGCCTATGTTTGGATATCGGATGTGTTCCGGGTGAAATCGAGATTTTACCGGAATACCGGGAGGGTTACCGGAACCCCCCGGGAGCTATATGGGCCATAGTGGGCCTTAGTGGAAAAGAGAAGGGGCAGCCCTAGATGGGCTGTGCGCCTCCCCCTTCCCCTAGTCCTATTAGGACTAGGAGAGGTGGCCGGCCCCCTCCTCCTCTTTTCCCCCTCCGCGAATCCTATTCCGACTAGGATTGGGGGGGGGGAATCCTACTCCCAGAGGGAGTAGGACTCTCCTGGCGCCTCCTCCTTGGCCGGCCAGCCTCCCCCCTCTACTCCTTTATATACGGAGGCAGGGGGCACCTCTAGACACACAAGTTGATCCACGTGATCTATTCCTTAGCCGTGTGCGGTGCCCCCTGCCACCATATACCTCGATAATACTGTAGCGGAGTTTAGGCGAAGCCCTGCTGCTGTAGTACATCAAGATCGTCACCACGCCGTCGTGCTGACGGAACTCTTCCCCGACACTTTGCTAGATCGGAGTCCGGGGATCGTCATCGAGCTGAACGTGTGCTCGAACTCGGAGGTGCCGTAGTTTCGGTGCTTGATCGGTTGGATCGTGAAGACGTACGACTACTTCCTCTACGTCGTGTCATCGCTTCCGCAGTCGGTCTGCGTTGGGTACGTAGACAACACTCTCCCCCTCGTTGCTATGCATCACATGATCTTGCGTGTGCGTAGGAAATTTTTTGAAATTACTACGAAACCCAACACGAGGCACCCTAAAAGCCTAAGCGTACATCATTTAGGTTCTCATCGACACCGAGGCATCCGGGGCAGCCAAGTTAAGTTTTCATCATTTAGGGTTTATCGATGCCGAGGCACCCTAGGTTGGGCCTAATCACTTGGCACTAATCACTTGGCTCTATTGCCACCTATGTTGGGTTTATCATCTAGAGTTTATCGATGCTAAGGAGAATTCTAAGTTGGGCCTAATAACTTGGCTCTATTGCCACCTATGGTTTAATGCAGCAAGAATGGCAGGGCAGTTGATCCTACTTAACTAAGTACTAAGATACCTCGGCCCATGCATTAGTCGCAAGTACCCCATATGTCCTATTTTTAGCAAAGTCATGCAAAAATTCACGAAAATTTTTAGCATGACCTTTGCTGAAAATAGGACATATGGAGTACCCGAATTTGCCGGAACGGAAGTTAATCGACATTCAGGCAAACTCAAGGGCAACTCGGGGTACCTGCAAATTCATCACGACACAATGGTCGGAGAAAAAACCCAGCAAACTAGCAAGATGATCATCATCTTTGCAAGACAGTAGCTCAAGGTTTTGACAGTAGCCTCTGAAGGAAACAGCATTGCAACATTCAAGTTCACAGGATAAAAAAATCATCCACATTCACCAACCCACATGATGTTAAAACCCACATGAGCTGTAAACATACTTAAAAAACCCACATGATGTTATAACTGTATACACTATACATGATGATACCAAAATGGGAAGGAAAATTGTATCACTCTAGATTAGTGTAGCCACTATCTAACAAAACCAGAATGTTAACAAAATTACACCATGATGATACCAAATTCTTGTAGCAGTACAATGAGTTCACAGGATAAAAAAACTACAAATATTTGTGTTTTTAGTTGAGAAGTGCAGCGACAGTGTGATAGGCAAGTTTCAGCTGGCAAAGTGTCATGATTTAGACAACATAGCAGCTGAGCATAGCAAGTGGATAGTTTAGTCAGTATACTAGTACTCTTTAGAAAGCATGAGACATATATTACCTGGAGGAGACTTCGTCGGAGAGTTGCCTGTGAATTGAAAATACAACGAGATCAGCAAAGGACAGTAAGATATATACTGAAATTATCATAACAAAATGCCAGCTACTGCCATGGTCAAAGAATAGATTATGATAGCTGGATAAGTACAGGTCAAACTAGATAATTTTCAGAACCGGTTTAACCACCGCAGGATAAAACAATGCATCCAAGACTGGGCTTAGACTAATATCCTCATAGCATAATCTGACATCAAGCAAATAATATAAGAACAGTGAAACTGTACCTAGGAGTAACAAGACTGCACTTGCCAATAATGTTTTATTTAATCAAGCAAACTAGATTTATGTACAACCACATAGTGTCACAAGTATAGGTTTCCATTTTTCATTGCGGCCAGATACATCAAGAAGAGCCAACAGGTTTCCTACTCATCCTTCATTCTATACCTCACCTAAAAGACAAAATATACGTTCATTACACACTTGATCATTGAGTTGCATTGACGGTTACGAATAGTGTGATAATACTGACCAGCTCAATTAAAATATATTAAGCTCACAATTTGATGGAATAGTTACTTTATGGCCATATGCCCCACATAAATGCAGGCATGTAATCCCCAAGAACTGACTAGCAGCTCAACAAAAATGCATCAAATTCTCAGTTTACCCAAAAACCAAGGCAATCTGTAGCCATGCTATACTAAATACTAACTATAACAAGGATACTCACTGCACTACACATCAAAGGGCTGTCCAAAAGCAAACTCAGTTCCCATTTGTTGCTCAAGTAAATACCAGGCATGCCTCACATGTTTTTGTTCTAGAAAAACACAGACTCCGGCTTCGACAGCATAATACGGAGTACTGAACCAACATTGTGAATACAAGATCCTCCACCACTGCAGGTAACACCAACAGCCACAGGGAGCCCTAACTTAGTCCAAAATGACATGGCTAGGTCTCAGGTTTTCCCCACTATAAACATGGAAGAACACACATAGAGATCCATGGATCGCACCCTGCCCCCAGCTACGCATTGTACCGATCATGCCCTGGCACCTACGCATCAACACGGCAACTAATCACATGGCTGCATCCGCCCTCTCACGCGCCAGCCCACCCACCTACGCATCGCGTCAGAGCGCAGCCATGGCATTCAATCAACACACGACCAATATAAATCTGCTCTGATTTCGCAGGCCCGGAGGAGCAGGGGACGGATTCGGCATGAATACACAGCAGGGCGGGCTGGGGAAGAAGGAGGGAGGGGGGAGTGTTGGGGCGGGCGGCGCTTACGGATTGCTCGGAGTGCCAGGCGAGGCCGCGGCAACTAGGAGATGGGATTGGGGTAGGGTCGCCTCCCTCACCTGCTGGCTAGCGCGCCGGCGTCGGGGAGAGGCGGGCGGGTTTGGGTGGCGTGAGCAAGTAGGTTGGTCGGTGCGGCGGTCCTCGATCTACGGTGGCGGTCCTCCTCGATCTGCGGCGGCGGTCCTCCTCGAGTGTCACTTGGCAGCAGCAGCTTCCCAGCCCGTCGGGGCACTCCTCCCTGGTCCAGAGTGGCCACGCTGCTCGGGGACGGCGAAGGAGGGGAGGGGGGCGGCGAGGGGGACGGCGAACACGGGGGGCAGCAGGTGAGATCGATGAGGCAGGGGAGAGATTAGAGAGATTCGGGATTTAGTGTGGGGGGAAGCTTTCTAATGGCGCACCACCCCCTCGTGCGCCATAAGTACGACTATTCTAATGGCGCACCACCCCTCGATGCGTCATTAGAATTTTGTTTTAATCTAGCCCACTAGCCATATCTACAACCTAACCCTATCTACAACAGAACCCACCCACTAGCCCGACTGGTCAGCACGTAGCACACACACCAGGAGGTCCTGGGTTTGATTCCCAGGCTCCCCAATATTTTTTTATGCATTTTAAATGCTGTTTTTTATATTTATTTGTGTTTAAATATGTTCAAACTTGTTTAAATCATAACAGCAATATTTTTTTATAAAAACAGTAATAATTTTTTAAAAAATATGTTCAAATTTGTTACTTGAAAATATCATCGGCGGTGGCGGTGGAGCGGGGAGGTTGCGGGGGGTGCCCGTTGGCGGCGATGGAGCGGGGGAGGGTGTGGGGGGTGCCCGTTGGCGGCGGTGGAGCGGGGGAGGGTGCGGGGGGCGGGTGCTCGTCGGCGGCGGTGGAGCGGGGGAGGGATGTGGTGGGTCGTCGGCGGCGGTGGAGCTAGCGGGGGAGAGTGCGGGTGGGATCGAGATGGAGGGGGATAGAGATCGAGATGGAGGGAGAATCGAGATCGAGATGGAGGGGGATCAAGATCAAGTGTCCTCATGAATTCAAAAAGTGCCCATGAAATTTAAAAATATTCATGATATTAAAAAGTGCCCATGAAATACAATCCAGAAATGAAGACTACGATTTAAATACAATCGATCTTAGCTAGCTATATGTTCACAATCTTCTT
Organism: Triticum urartu; assembly: GCF_003073215.2. Lineage (NCBI taxonomy): Eukaryota > Viridiplantae > Streptophyta > Magnoliopsida > Poales > Poaceae > Triticum > Triticum urartu. The sequence continues at coordinate 642,213,258 of NC_053028.1, read as the reverse complement.
GCCCTTCTTTTTTGCAAATGGAGTTCTTCTGTGGAACGGATGTCCTTTAGGTAGGGTGGTCCTGCTTCTTCTTGTGTTGTGTGTTGCTAATTCATCGTCATCGTCATGTTCGATCTTTGGGTCGCCGTACTTGTCGAAGTCTTGCTCATTGGCTACTCCATCCATTCCGATGATCTTCCTTTTGCCTCTCCTCACGACAACACGACTGGGCTTTGACGGGTCGGTAATGAAGAAGCATTGGTCCACTTGGGAAGCCAGTACCCATGGCTCATTTTTCGCGGTGACGTTTGCGCCCGCGGTCTTGGATTTGGCTTCGGGTATAACCATGGTGGTGAAATACCGGTCTTCTTTTAGGACACTCTTGGCCCATCTGACACGGAACATCGGGACCTTCTCTCCAGCGTAGCTCAGCTCCCAGTTCTCCTCGATCCTTCCGTAGTATCTATCCTTGTCGTTACCGGTGTAAGATTCCATCGTTACCCCAGAGTTCTGATAACCATCGCTCTTCATGTCCTTGTCCTCGGTGTAGAATGTGTAGCCATTGATATCGTACGCCTCATAGGTCATCAGGTTGTGCTCGGCGCCCAGTGACAAGGCGAATATGAGTTGTTCTTCCGCGGAAGAATCCTCATGTAAAGGGTACGACAGAAGCTTCTGCTTGAACCAACGCGTGAAACATGAGTTGTGCTCTTTGAGTATATCTCCGTCCGTCCTCTGTTGGCCTCGGTCATTGTACGTCTTCTCAATAAAGGTTTTGTGCTCTACCACCCAAGGATCGACCACGTCTATGTGTTGTAGCGCGAAGTCGACCCTCGAAGTCGACATGCATTTCACGGCGACCCTCACGGTGACCCCATCCAGCGAGCCTGCCGAGGTGCCTGTTGACGGGCAGACCAACAGGGTTCTCGATGCCTAGATAATTCGTGCAGTAGGAGATGCACTCTTCGGTCAGAAAGCCCCTGGCTATACTTCCCTCTGGACGTGACATGTTGCGAACGTATCCTTTGATGACACCATTCATCCTTTCGAACGGCATCATGCTGTGCAGGAACGTCGGCCCGAGTTGGATGATATCCTCCACGATATGGACCAGCAGATGCACCATAACGTCGAAGAATGCGGGCGGGAAGTACATCTCAATCTCGCATAGTATCACCACGATCTCTTCCTGTAGCCTTCTGAGTTGCCTCACGCCAATCGACTTCCGAGAGATGACGTCGAAAAATTTGCATAGGCCAAATTGCGTTTCATGGACGTGCGCGTCCATGATCCTAGGGATTGCAACTGGAAGTATCTGCATCATCAGCAAGTGACAGTCGTGAGACTTCATCCCGCTGAACTTATGCTTTGCTGGGTTTAGGTATCTTCTTATCTTCCCCGCGTAACCGTAAGGAAGTTTTACTCCTAGGAGGCAGGTGAAAAACTGCTCGATCTCCTCCTGACTTAGAGTGAAGCACACGGGAGGGTAGTCATTTCCGGTCTTCTTGGCCTTTTTGCCTTTGTGATGACTTTCTGTGTCCTGCTTCGCCTCATCATCATCATCATCATTAGCGTGAAGCTCCTGCCTGATGCCCATTGATTTCAAGTCTGCCCTTGCTTTCGGCCCATCTTTGGTCCTCTCTGGCATGTTGAGCAGGGTACCAAGTAGACTCTCGCACACGTTCTTCGTGATATGCATGACATCAAGGCTGTGAGGCACACGGTGGATCTTCCAGTACGACAAGTCCCAGAAAATAGACCTCGTTTTCCATACCTTCAGCAGCGGCTCTGGCGCCTTTCACTTCTTTCCCGACTCTGGCGCCTTTTGCTTCTTTCCCGGCATTGGGCAGTCTTTCCAATTTTTCAACAACTCGTCTATTTCCTCGCCGCTCCTCGTAGACGGGATTTTCGGGGTTTGGTTTCACCATCGAACAGATCCTGGCGTTTCCTCCACGGGTCATCGTCGCGAAGCCACCTTCGATGTCCCATGAACACGGTTTTCGAAGACCCGGGATCTCTATCTAGCTGGCGATACGTTGTGTCATCCATGCACCTTACGCATCCAGAAAATCCGTGGACTACCTGCCCCGCGAGATATTCGTAACCGAGATAGTCGTGCACCGTCGTGAGCAGTGCGGCTCTCATAGGGAAATATTCTTTCTCTGCGGCGTCCCACGTATTGGCTGGCGTTTTCCACAGCGTGTCTAGCTCCTCCTTCAGCAGCCCCAGATACAGATTGATGTCGTTCCCTGGTTGTTTCGGCCCTTCAATTAGCATACTCATGTGAATGTACTTCCACTTCATGCACTACCAGGGGGGAAGGTTGTACATCCACACAAACACAGGCCAGGTGCTATGTGTGCTTCTCTGGCTTCCAAACGGATTGACTCCATCGGTGCTCGCGCCCAGCACGATGTTCCTTGGATCCTTCCCAAATTCTGGGTATTCGAAGTTCAACGCTTGCCACTGGCTCGCATCCTTAGGGTGACTCAGCACCATGTCTTTTTTATTTATCTCCGGATCATTTCCGTCATCTTCCCGCTTCTTCTCCTCCCTATTCGCGTGCCAACGCAGGAGCTTTGCTACCTTAGGGTCCGCGAAATACCACTGCAGACGAGGAGTGATCGGAAAGTACACCGGACATATGGTAGACTCCGCGTGCTCGTCCCGATAAATGATACGATTGTTCGTGCACACATGGTATTTCACGTGCGGTAAATCCAGAGGACACACGATTTTCTTCGCCTCCTCAAAACTGGTCGGGCACTTGTTCCCCTTGGGAAGACGTTCGTGCCAGAATGACATGTTCTCGTCGAAGCATGCATCGGTCATTTTGTGTTTTACCTTCATCTCCAGAGCCATGAGCGTTACTTTCAGGCGGGTATCCTCGGGCCTGCATCCTTCATACAATGGAGTAACCGCATCTATCTCCAGTTGATCCAGCCTGGCTTTCTCTCAGGCGGCAGCTCTTGCGTTATCCGTCTGCTTGAGAAGCAGCTCTTGAATATGAGGGTCCTGCACCCAGCCTCCATCGTCGTCTGCTCCGGCATCTTCATCTTCATGATCATGCCCTTCGTCTTGATCTTCCTCATCATCATGTACGACATCTTCTACATGATGACTGCGTACAGCATAACCGTCGTGATCATGTCCTAGAGATTCTTCGTCTTCTCGCCCGCCCTCGCCGCGGTGGTACTTGTCTTGTTGCCCTTCCTCATTTCTTGCCCGGCCCGCATGGACGACTTCATAGTCATCTTCATCACGTTGCCACCTATAGCCATCCATGAAACCACGCAAGAGCAGGTGGTCCCGCACCTGCCCGGAATCCGGGTCCGCAATAAGGCTCTTCAGCTTGCATCTTCGACACGGACATCTTATCTCCGTCTCGTTCTTTTGAAGCATCTCGGCCTTCGCGGAGCTCAAAAACCTATTCACGATGCCTTCAGTCATCGTGCGGACCATGGTCGCCTGCGGGGTAGAGCAAAACGATATTTTAGAACCAAGAAAAAATTTGCCATGACCTTCCCTAAAAATAGGACCAAAAAGAATGCATAGTGCCAAAATTCTCTCCGAAACGGAAATGAATCAAAACATTCCGGCAAAATATTGGCAACTATCGCATTTCAAATACCGGTACCTTCAAACACAAACATATATGCAACACCACAAACACATGCAACACCACAAACATACATAGATCTAGCTAGGCCACAAAAAGTGCATGTGCCCGTTGTTGGAGCGAGCTAGGGAGAAAAAAAGTAGATCTACATCATGAAGATAGCTTTCCCCTTACTTACCTATCAAAAAAGGTAATTTCACCACTTAATTTTGATGAATCTATGGTGGAAATGAGGTGAGGAGGAGGAGGCAGCCGAAAGCTTGGAGAAGGAGGTGGAGGGAATGAAGTGGGGAAAGTGAGTGGGTAGGTGTGGGGCTGTCCAAAATATCTTGTTGGGGTCCCAGGTTACTAATGGCGCACCACCAGCAAATGCGCCATTAGTAACCTGGTTACTAATGGCGCACCTGCAGGTGGTGCGACATTAGTAGTTTTGCAAAAAAGTAAAATATATATATATATACTAATGGCGCACCGGGTAATAGTGCGCCATTAGTAGTTTTGCAAAAAAAGAATAATTTTTTTTACAGTAATGGCGCACTGTCTGCCTGGTGCGCCATTACTAGTTAGAACTAGTAATGGCGCACTTCGACCTGATGCACCATTAGTTTGTATGGAAAATGGAAAAAAAAATTAATACTAGTCGCGCACCCTGTTTCTGGTGCGCCATTAGTGTCTTCCACACTAATGGCGCATCACCAACCGGTGCGCCATTAGTATATAGTAGTGGCGCACTGCTTCCATGGTGCGCCATTAGTATCAATCCTATCTATAGCCCTTTTCCTAGTAGTGACACTATCAGACTCCGGATCAATGGTAGGGAAACGGACACGACCATTGTCATGCAGAGAAGGATAGTAGTAGAAACCTGGGTGGTCCTGCATCCGTACCTCGTTGTAAAGAAGCTCGACAAGGACGTCGAATGCAGCAAACTGGACAACCTGAGAAGTGGTAGAAGCGTAACCGCTCTGAGAGGTACGAGTGTAAGTGCTGGAATCGGAACTGGTGCGCAGAGTAACCACTGCGTGATACACATACACTGAGTCAGCTAGACGCTCCCGGTACACACGATAGACTCGGTCGTCACCGAGGGGGTACAGCTGACGCTACACGTTACGAAGAAGATGCGGCAACGTGTACGGCATCAGCTGCAACTGGCACGGATATGGCACCGGACCCATCTACACTCACAACCATTAGCAGGTTAGCATAAAAATAAAACAACTGCATGCAATGCAACAACTAGCTACAAATGCTACCGGCACTCAACTTAAACTCGTATCTAACGTCTAGTTAACACATCATAGTCTAGCATGGCCTATAGTCAGCGCGACTCTGATACCCAGCGTTGTGGCACCCCAGCTCAAAGCAACCGGTTTACCATGCATTGCCAGCCCAGAGACCATGTCTTCTGGCAACAAGCAACATCTTGGTACATAAAAACCCACTTTATTGATGCTAGTGGATCAAAGTTTATATTACAACAGGTGGCGAGGCCAAGCGGCACACACGGTGAAGCTGAACAATATGTACATTATTTAGTGAACATGAAGGGGCCTCGATCATAACAACTACGCGGCAGCGGAACAACATCGTAGCGGAACTCCATAGCACAAGGACACCGATGTGGACACGATCTAGACTTGGATAGCATTCCTTTCCAACGAGACTTTCCTGAAATCTGGCATGACACACCAGTTCACTACATTGAATGTACTTGCAAGCTCACAACAAGCATAAACATAATGACATACAATATCATGATAATTAACCAATAATTAATAATGCAACCATATATCCAACATGCTGTGATCATGCTTTTATGAGAAAAGTCCCTTGGACTGGCTTACCAATGGTGATCGCTCTTGGATCACAAATGTACCAACCTCATGGTCTTAACTAGGGATACCTCATGATCTTTCTGGCGACCACAACCACGACCAACGTTTGGTCTCAAACCGTGATCCTTCCGGCAATCACAACCACGACCAACACTTGGTCTCAAACAGCAAGACGACATTCCCGCCATCAGTGCAAAGTTCATAACTTAGTGTGCAAGATTTATTAAATGTTGACCCTTGGTGTGACCTACTTTCGAGCATGTCCGTAGCCGTGGACTCGGCTATCGATAGATTAGTACACTCTGTAGAGGTTGCGCACAGTACCCACACCACGGAACCCATGGCCTCGCACTCCCATTTGGGTGGACCAATGGTATTCCGACGAAACCCCTCCATTGCCATGACACTCTCCCGGCCACTCTGACTCATTCCCCATCGGGCTAGTCCTGGGTGGCCCCGTGTCTACAGAAGACGACCATCATCGTGGCCAAAACATAAACATCCCACACGGGGACATGGTACCATAATCTCAACAATGGGCACGCAAGGTTATGTCTGCTTACTGGGCCAGGGTACCGCACGCCCATAACCTTTCCTCTTTGGAGGCACTGACCAGAGGCATGACAACGGACCGAATAAAAGCCTTCCCATAAAGGCAAATGTGGTTGCACTGAGAAAAACTCGATTCAGTGGCACCATGACCCGGTCAACGATATATTCAAGTTGATTTATTATTAGGTTCAACTTAAAATGAAAATAACCGGTGTCATAGTATGCCATGAAATGCAACACTAACATATGCATCACATATCAACGGAAATGACTGAGTCAACTATATCCACACTAAGCATAAACATCAACAACTCATGTCACTCTTCTGGTTAGGAGTAAACATCACTTTAAACAGAATCTTTCCTAACAAATTTATCAATTTTACTCATGCACGAAAATAACTCCAAATAACTACGTATATTCATAACCGTATTACTCTTTCGTAACAAAAATTAATTCTAGTTTCTTTACCAACTTAGTTAGCTTCAAACTTTATGTAAATCAAGCATATTAACTTAGACAAGCAACTAACAGAATATAAATAACATAATAGTGATTTAAATGCATGGATTAAATCATTCATTCAAGTAAGAAAATTACAAATATTGTAATGGCACCATGAAAATGTTGATGTGGCTTGCCTTAGGGCAGATGAGGTTCACAAACCTCATGGTGACCGTCAAGACAAGCTTCACTCTTTGAAAATATTTATAAACACCAAAAGAAAACATTAATGACCCTTATGAAATTCACCAGAAAATCTAGACAACAGAGAAAAATCTCATTTTTGGTGAGTTGTTAGATTTCTTCACAAAGAACACAATACAAAAAGAATCAATTCATTTGGACTTATGGTTAAAGAGTTTTGGCTGTTTGAAGCTCTGTGAAGAAATATGGAATTTGAATTTAAATAAAAACAGACTGCGGGGGTGATGTCGAAGGCGTAAAGCCCCGCGGGCGCCACCACTCGTACCGCTTCGCGTGCGTACTGAGTGGCTGACTAGCGGGCCCCGCTAGTCAGGTGAGGGGGGAGAGAAGGAAACAGAGGATGGCATGGCTTCTCCGGAGCACACACCGGCGAGGTGGGCTTCTTGGCCAAAACGAGAGGGAGGGATCAAGAGAGGAGACGGAGACTCACCGGCCCGTACCCGTAGAGTCGCTAGGGGTGGTCGGACGGCAGCAGAATCAGCCTCTCTAGCGGAGGCAGAGAGCGGGGGTCGCCGGAGACAAAGACGACGGCAAACAGAGGCGATTCCAGGGGCTCCAACCAGGCGGAACAGCACTACAGAAGACCGGCAGAGGCCCTGGAAGGGTTGCCCAGGACTGGGAGGGGCTGGAGCTACGGAGACGACCCGAGGGGATCGCCGGCGAGCTCGAGCTCGGGGGCGGTGGCCCGCGGCCCGCCCGGCCGGGCTACGGCTTCTACAAGATCGTGGAGTGTGTGGGATGAGTGGGTGATGCTCGAGGAGGGCCCTATTTATAGCCGAGCATCGAGGGGGGTTCGGGCTCCACCGGTGGATACCTGGACATGGCGCCCGGCGACTAACGGCATCAGTGTGAGGGGGAGAAGGCGATGCAGCCCACGCAAGAACTATGGGCGAGCGAGGACGAGCATAGGGGCGAGGGAAAGGCGACGAGGACAGTGCGCCGCGCACTGTTGCGTTGGCCGGGCCGCGCCCGTGCTCACTGCGGTGAGCTCCGGTGTCGGCGAGCGCCAGGAGGGAGTCATGAGGTTCGGGACGACGATTGTGGCACGTTTTGGCAAGGCTAGGCAGATGGGGAAGCGAGCACGTGAGCAACAGAAGCTCGGGCGCGAAGCCGAGCGCGTCGACATGCAGGTTGGCATCGTGCACACGCATGGTCACCGCGTGAACTGTGCGCTCAGGCCGACCTAAGTCCAAACTTCATGTCTGGCATATTGTTCGTGGTAGTTTTAGAGGTTACGACACTTGGGTTTGATCTTAGGCGTAGTAGAATAGATTTCAACTACCTGGTAAGTTTCTGATCAGTAGCTTTGAGAGCTTTCTTGAGGTCAAACTACTGGGAGTTGGGAGCTGGGCTTTGGAGGTTAGCAATCATCTACTAAGGTGATGATGCACAAGAAAAATCTGCCATAATGGAGCAAGTAAAATGGTAGTTGTTGTAGAAACTACCATTTCTGTCTAGAACAGAAAATATTTTCTGTAGCAAAAATATTCCAAAAAGTGATAAAATATTTTTGTTCAAGAAGGTTCCCTAGGGTTCAAAGAATATTTGTGAATTTTCTCAGATTTTTGTGGGCAAGAAAAATTGAGGTTGCTTTGGAGCACATTGAGTTAGCTAGGGTTTAAGAGAGGGAAATGAATATTTTTCATTTAAGAAAAATATTCAAAATATTATTTTTAGGTGAACCAGAGAGGGAATGATAGTTAGAAAGGGAAATGAGGCACTTGGGTGAAAGTCAAGGGTTACCCAAGTGTTTAAGTCCATATGAAAAGATTCAAAACTCCAAATTTCAAAATCAAACCAACTGAAAATCAGGCAAATAGAAGAGGGCAAAAACAAGGCTGTTACATGGAACATGGACCCGGTAGCATGACACCCACATGTTGGCGAAAGGGACTAGAAGATTTATGAAAGCGAGCGCTCCATTCTTTCGACGGAGGAGTACATGACACGATGGCCCAGTGAACTGTCACTTGTACTGTATAGTACTATAGTTTTGTTGTTTTGCACGATCCATCGATACAAACCTGATTAAACAGGAAAGGGCGGGATTTTTCCCGCGCGGTATATGATACTGGCCATACATTTCAAAGGAAATTTTAATGTATGCAAACTGAATAATTAAGTAATAATATGATATCTAGTAAAACTAAAAACACATACAATTTATTGTGTTAGAGTGTAGTAGTAGTGTTGTATTGCATAGTTGTTAGATGTAACATGCGAGAACGTGTAGAGATCTAGTTTTGGAGGGCCTACAGAGAGAAAAGCGTAATATGTTCATCGAACTTCAGAATAAGTTGATTATGGTCACTATATATGTTTTGCGGTGATTATACGGTCACTTGCTCACGGTTCAGCATCGGATTGCACTCTGTTGACCGGCCAAATAGTCTGCGTGGCATTTACGCAGGCGCGATAAGACTCCAACCTGTGCGCGGGAATCACCTGGTTGTGTATGTGTTTGTAAGGGCCTGATGTGTACGCATGCACATGTAGGTTGAGCACTTGAGCGTGAGAGTGTGTGTTGGTCGTGTGGTGTACTGGTGTGCGCATGTATGCATGCGTGTGTGCGTTTGAGTGTTGCATGCGTGTGTGGCTGCGTGTGTACGTGTGAGTGTTGCGTGCGTGCGTGGGTGCATGTGTTTGTATGAGTGTTGCATGCATGCAGTTCGTGTGCATGTGTGTGTGTGTGTGTATAATCACCACACCAGCTCCTGTCTATTAAAATAGACGGCTCAGCATACCAATACAAGGCCACCTTGTTCGTTGTGCCCACGGTCATGACTTCGAACCACCGTCCAATATTTTTTTGTAGTTTGTTTTCATTCTTACTCGCAAGATGCCCGTGTGTTGCATGTAACATCAAGATGCATTTGTATGACTAGTTTATCTTGCGAGAGAAAAGGATGAACGAGGGAAGGCCTTATTTTAAAATATGGAGATGTGTGTGGGTACCTTTTTGCAAAATTGCCATAGTTACTTTCCAATCCGTCAGATATAAATCCGATGGTCTATATTGCAGGATGGCAGGAACACCATCATGACCAACTATATATTTTATAAGAGTGTATTTCATAAGAGTGCAGATGTAGAGTAGATACAAGTCGACAGATGGGCCCGATGGTAGTGAGATAATGTGATGCAACACTAGAGGTGCCACGTGGAGCGTTTAACTGGTCAACTAGTCGTGTCTAGAGCAAATACAGAGTTGTACGATGAGCCCGTGACTGTATAATAACCACAAAACATAAATGGTGACAATAATGAGTGGAGTTTGAAGTCCAATGTACGTATCGTGCTTTCGCTTATAATACAATGATCGTCACTGTATATATCGCGAGAGAAAGATGAAACATGCGTGAATGTGCTGGGGGCTTACTTTTAGAGGACCTGGAGATAGTTTGTGTGCATACGTGAAAGGGGCGTAGAGGGGGGTATGCGATGGAGAGAGAGATGCTCTTCGTTTCTCTTTATTATGACTAACTTTATATATAGTATAAAAATATAAAAATTCACAGTGCGGAATAAATATCATTGTGGGCACCATGCAATGCAAATTAGCGTTCATACTCCTCCATATAACTTTGTAATGTTGTATATATGAAGAAAATCTAAAATAATTTTTTGGCCACACTTTATTCAAAAGGAATGTTGTATGCGAAATAAACGTGAAGAGAGGGCTTTTTAGATCAATGGGGTACGTGATGTAACATGTGTAAATGTGTAGTTGATGCATTTGGCAGGGCCTAGAGAGGTATGTGTAACGCCCCGTGACCGGTGTGCCAGGTGTCTTCCAGTTATTCGCTGTTATTGCCTTGTCATTGCTTGCATGTCATGCATCTCATATCATGTCATCATGTGCATTTCATTTGCATACATGTTCATCTCATGCATCCGAGCATTTTCCCCGTTGTCCGTTTTGCATTCCGGCGCTCCTATGTCCTCCGGTGTCCCTTTCTACCTCTTTTCGTGTGCGGCTACTAAACGTTTTTGGATTGGACCGAGACTTGCCAAGAGGCCTTGGTTTACTACCGGTAGACCGCCTGTCAAGTTTCGTGCCATTTGGACTTCGTTTGATACTGCAACGGTTAACCGAGGGACCGAAAAGGCCTCATGTGTCTTGCAGCCCAACACCCCTCCAAAGTGGCCCAAAACCCATCTAAACCCCCTCCATCATCTAGATCGTTCGATCACGATCCCGTGGCCGAAAACCGCACCTCATTTGGACTCTCCTAGCTCCCTCTACCTATATATATATATGTGATCCCCTCCGAAATTCGCGCAGTCTAACCCTAACTTCGTCCTCCTCACGCCGCCGGACGCGTCTCCGTCGCCGCCGGACATGTCCGCTCCATAGCGCCGCCACCCGCAGCCATCTAGGGCACGCCATGTGGCACTCTTCTACCGCCGCCGCCGTGGCCCGCCAGGCCCATCGCGGGCCCGTGCGAGCCCGCAGCCGCCGCCTCCTGTCTCCCGCGCTCGAGGCGCCTCGCCTCCGTCCGCCACCGCAGCTGGCCACGCGCGCCGCCACCGACTCGCCGACCCTGCCGCGCCTCTCACCGCCATCGCCGGCCACTGCGGCGCCATCGTCGCCTCGCCGCCACCGCGTCCGGAGTCGCCGCAGGGGACGCCGCCCCGCCGTCCGGCCTCCCTCGTCGCCGGTGCACCTCACCCTCGCCAGCCCCTCTTCTCCGGTGAACTCAAGGCGCCAGCAGCCACTGTTCTGGCAAGATCTGCCACCGTCTCGATCCACATGCAAATCTGGATCTCAGATCCGAAATCTCGGGGTTGACTCTTTCGTCCCTAACCCTAATATTTTTTGCATACTTTGACATGCCATAACTCTGCATCCGTAAATCCGATTCGTGCGTGTAGCATATCAAAATGTTCATCTCGACGAGTCCATCATTTCATCTCACTGCATCATTTTCATTTGAGCTCATCTTGATGCCCGAAATGATGTTGGAACAAAGCTATGTGAGGATAGTTTCAGATCTATTTCAGCAAATGCACTTTTGTCAGTTTTGCCATGATTAATGTCTGCATGATATGATCCTGAGCTCTAGATGTGTCTTGTTATATGCTATACTTTTGCTATAAAATGTTCCTGGCAGATTGTTGACATGTTTAGCAATGTTGCCGAGGTTGGTGTTATTTATCCTTTCATGCTATGTTGTTTTTCTTGCCATGTCTTCTTGATGGGTGTATGCTTAGTTTGTCATGCAATGCCTCGTGGTGAGTGCTTTGAGCTCATTTACATGGTTACTCGTTATCTGCTTTTGCCATGCTCCAGTTTTTCACCAAGTCTGAATCTGTTTATGTTTTTGCTATGTTCACATGCTTGCAATTGTATTTTCTGATCCCTTTTGGCTTATGGTCAGTAAGGGACTTTTGTTATATGCTTTGAGTAGCTTCATGCCATGCCTTGCCTTGCCATGATATGTTCCTGTATCATGTAGTTATTGTGCTCTAAACATTGCTTCCTGATGATAAATCCTGACATGCTGTTAATTTCACCAAGTCTGAAACCGTTTATCTTTTGCACTTTTGCCATGCTTGTTTGAACCTGTTATGGAGTGAATTAGCCGTAGCTCAGTGTTCATCTTTTGTCAAGCATCATGAGTGGATCCCTGCCATGTATTTTGTTGCTATGTTTTAGTGCTGTAGCATATTTGTCTTGATGCATTTAGATGGCTACTTGCTGTTTATCGCAGACCGGTGCCATATTTGTTTTGCTTGCCATTTCCAAACCGTGCATCTGATTCCGGTGATCTTTATATCAATTTCAACCAAAATCACCTCACCTTTCCAGTGGCACTCTTGATTTTCCAAGTTGAGACCATGTTCAATAATTCCATTCCAAATCATGCATATGCATCACATACCGCATCCCGCATATCATGTCATGTTCATGTGTTGGTTGTTCACTATGTTGTGTGCTTCTTTCCGGTATTGCTTCTTCGGATTGGTTCCGATAACGCCGTGTTTGTGAGGACCCGTTCGACTGCGTTCGTTTGTCTTCTTCATGGACTCGTTCTTCTTCCTTGCGGGATTTCAGGCAAGATGATCATACCCTCGAAATCACTTCTATCTTTGCTTGCTAGATGCTCGCTCTTTTGCTATGCATATGCTGCGATACCTACCACTTGCTTATCATGCCTCTCATATTGTTGAGCCAAGCCTCTAACCCACCTTGTCCTAGCAAACCGTTGTTTGGCTATGTTACCGCTTTGCTCAGCCCCTCTTATAGCGTTGTTAGTTGCATGTGAAGATTGGAGCTTGTTCCATGTTTGGAACATGGATATTTTGTAGGGATATCACAATATCTCTTATTTAATTAATGCATCCATATACTTGGTAAAGGGTGGAAGGCTCGGCCTTATGCCTGGTGTTTTGTTCCACTCTTGCCGCCCTAGTTTCCGTCATATAGGTGTTATGTTCCCGGATTTTACGTTCCTTACATGGTTGGGTTATAATGGGAACCCCTTGACTGTTTGCTTTGAATAAAACTCCTCCAGCAAGGCCCAACCTTGGTTTTACCATTCGCCACCTAGCCTTTTTCCCTTGGGAGTCGCGCATCCCGAGGGTCATCATATTTTAACCCCCCCGGGCCAGTGCTTGTCTAAGTGTTGGTACAAACTAGAGCCCCTTGCAGCGCCACCTCGGGGAAACTCGAGGGCTGGTTTTAGTTGTACGGATTGCTTATCCGGTGTTGCCCTGAGAACGAGATATGTGCAGCTCCTATCGGGATGTCGGCGCATCGGGTGGTCTTGCTGGACTTGTTTTACCATTGTCAAGGATGCCTTGTAACCAGGATGCCGAGTATGATCGGATTGTCTTGGGAGAAGGAATATCCTTCGTTGACCGTGAGAGCTTGTGATGGGCTAAGTTGGGACACCCCTGCAGGGATTTGAGCTTTCGAAAGTCGTGCCTGCAGTTATGGGCAGATGGGAATTTGTTAATGTCCGTTTGTAGAAAACCTGAAACCTAATCTTAATTAAAACGCATCAACCGTGTGTGTAGCCATGATGGTCTCTTCTCGGTGGAGTCCGGGAAGTGAACACGGTGTTGGAGTAATGCTTGACGTAGGTTGTTCTAGGATCACTTCTTGATCATAGTTTCTCGAACGTGCTTTGCCTTCTCTTCTCGCTCTCATTTGCATATGTTAGCCACCTTATATGCTAGTGCTTGCTACAGCTCCACCTCACATACCTTTTCCCTACCCATAAGCTTAAATAGTCTTGATCGCGAGGGCGTGAGATTGCTGAGTCCCCGTGACTCACAGATTACTTCCAAAACCAGCTTGCAGGTGCCGTTGAACCGTGCAGGTGATGCAACCAAGCTCAAGGAGGAGCTCGTTGAAGTTCGTGTCTGTTGTGTTGTTTCGTTTCAGTTGTTTAGTAGTGGAGCCCAGTTGGGGTCGGTCGAGGATCTGTGTATCATTTGGGGTAGTCTTCTTTTATTTTGGTTCCGTAGTCGGACCTTGTGTGTATCTGGATGATGTAATGTTTTATTCCTGTAATTATGTGATGTGTCGATTGTAAGCCATCTATGTATCTCTTTCCCTTATGTATTACATGGGTTGTGTGAAGATTACCTCACTTGCGACATTGCTTTCAATGCGGTTATGCCTCTAAGTCGTGCTTCGACACGTGGGAGATATAGCCGCATCGAGGGCGTTACAAGTTGGTAATCAGAGCCTTCCCCGACATAGGAGCCCCCTGCTTTATCGAATCATAGGCGTTGTTGAGTCTAGAAAAATGTTTTGAGTCATTTAGGATTATATATATCGGAGAGTTAGGAATTCTTTTTACTCCTCAGTCCCCTCTTCGCTCTGGTGTGGCATCATGAGTAGAGTTTTGACTCTTCTCTTCTCAGATTTCACTAAAAAAATTTAGGATCACGCAGATATCTTGGAATCGTTCCGATGGTTTTGTGACGAGAACATTGTTCTTGCTGCCTCCTATCATTTAGGGGTTGTGGCAGTGTCCTGGGGAGTTGAGCTCCAAGGTGTTGTTGTCACAATTTTATCGTTGCATTTCTGGAATACCTGAGTTTCGCCGACATCGAAAATCTCTTTTATGCAGTTGTTGGTGAGATAACCTCGACGCCACCCAGTACTGGGGCGGGAGTTCGGGAGTATTGCCATAACTCGTATAACGGATGCTTTTAGAAGGTTGAGGTAAACAATTTCCGAAGGTTTCTTGGTTATGTGTTGAAGGATGGATACAGGTGGATGTTGGATTTGTTAGTTTGGGTGAGATATTATGCTTCCCCTGTATCCCCAACACCTGATTGCATAACCGGAAAGTTTCAGGAGTTTATAAGTGGGAATTCAAGTAGCCCCTAGGATATCTTTCTGACAGATGTATGATATGAAATTGGGGTTCAACGTCTAGTGGTCCGCCTATCCACGGTTAGTTTTACAGTGGTCTCGTTGTGTCTTAAAGAGTCCTTGGCTATGCCGACTCGGGGACGCTTCGTATGTCATGTGCACTGCCTTGTACATGATGGTGTTGTACGATCGAGCCCGCATAAGCCCCACCACGAAAACTTTGGACGAAATATCTATCATATGTTTGTTCCGGCTTATTCTGCAAGCCAATCCTTTGTGTTGTTTTCAGTTGTGGTATTCGAGTTGCTTCAATGTCAAGTGTTGATTCCATACCTTCCCTAATGGTGTTCTCATACTCCGATGCGAATACCAATCCTTCATGATAATCGAGATTGTCATGTCAATCCTTTTTAACCGGTGAGTTTCTCTTCAAGTGGATCCGTTCATTTTCAACATCCGCAAGATTCAATCTCAGTTTTTTGTCAACGGTGTTTGCTTCATCTGTTGCAAGTTGCCTTTGTTTTTCCCGCCCACCCACCCTTTTTCTTCAAGGACTCGGATTTCGTAATCAAGTATCAATCTTATTGATGTGAAGTCTTTCCATTCTTTTCCGTCAATGTTCTTATCCGGTGATTCTCAAGAAGATCCTAACGGAGCCTCAAGTTCATCATTATTCATTCTCTCTGGATTCAATTCAAGCTTGGGTATTGAGCATAGTCTTTTATTTTTGCCCAATGCTTTTCTTATGTCGGTGCACCTCATAATCATTCCCCGCTTGATATTCATTTGTTTCGGAGTGCTGAGGATATCTCAGAAGATGCTAGTGCTTGTTCTCATTCATTCAAACTCTTTGGAGGATGTTATCTCATTCAAGCCTTTTAAATCAACCGGTGCAATCTCTCTTAAAAATCGTTCAACGGTGTATCTTTTCAGTGGGCCCTAACCCACAGGTCTTTTCCAGGATCTTACCTGACTCTTCTTTCCCCGGAGCTATCCTCAAATATCTTTTAGAAGTTTGACGTAAGAATGATTTATCATCAGTCAAATGCCTTTCTCCAAGATCGGTTAAATTCTTTTCATCGTTGGCTCAATCTCTTCGCTTTTGATTCTTCCGGAGCATCTAAATAATTCATGATGGTGTTTCTCGTCGTCATTCTCAGATTTGAAGACCGAAGAAGATTTCTCTCTCAATCTTGCTCCATTCTCTTCAAGATTCATGGTGCTAGACTTATGCCATCCTCTCATAATTGCTTTCGATTGTGACAATTATTTTCACCTATCCGGAGAAATTCAAGATTCTTTTCAATTTGATTCATCCGGAGTCCATCAATTCAGGGTTATTCATTCTCAGCTGTCAGTTATCATTCTCCAATCTTACCGGTGCTTCGTTCAAGTGATCTCTAATAAGTTCGTGATCCCTTCGTTTTCATGTATCTAGATTGTCTCAAGTATCTTTGTTCATTTCACAATTCTTACTCGGTGATTCATCCTTTTTCACTTCGTTCATTTTCAATTCTTACGGTGGTTCTCCCAAGACTCTTCTTCCTTCGTTATCATATCAATTTATTCATTCATGCTTTCTAAATTCTACCGGTGGATCGTTGAAGACCTTCTCAAGTTTGTGCTATATCTCACTTAATCCTTACTACGATAATAAGTAGTGTGCCAAATCCATTGTTTGTCATCAATCTAATTGGTGAAGGATAAGCATAATGTAATTCTTATTCTTGTTCCATCTAAGTGATTAATTATTTATTCCGGAGGCTCATCAAATTCTCGGCTTCACTTGATTCATCTTTCTTTCCCGGAGTTCCAAGTTCTCTCAATTATTTCATCGCGAAGATCCATCTAATCATTGCAAGGATTCACCTTGTGTTTCCAACTTCACTTTCCTTTTGTTTGATCATTCTTTTATTACCGGAGTTCTTCATGGATGTTCTACATGATGTTTCATGAAGGATTTAATTCCTTTTCGAAGTGTTCATCAACATTCTTTTCAGAGGAGCT
Source organism: Triticum urartu (assembly GCF_003073215.2). Classification (NCBI taxonomy): domain Eukaryota; kingdom Viridiplantae; phylum Streptophyta; class Magnoliopsida; order Poales; family Poaceae; genus Triticum; species Triticum urartu. The sequence continues at coordinate 642,196,220 of NC_053028.1, read as the reverse complement.
CAAGCATTCTTCATCTTGCATTCCGTAGTGCAATTATTTCTACCGTATCATTTGAGGTGGTATTATGTCATTCTTGTTAATTTGAGTTCATGTTTCATGATTCACATGTTGTCAAGAATGAGATATTTAAACCCATCAGTTTCTTCATTGGAGTTACCTTGTGTCATGTTTCACCTAAAGCCTTCCCTAAGGATTGTTGCTATCCATGGTGCTTATAAATGACCCAAGTTCTTCGTTTATCCTCCCGGTGAGATAAGTTCTTGTCTCCTTGTTGATATCAATCCAATCTATCGTTTCCAGTGGCAGAATTTCACTTCATAGTTTTGAGATGTTTTCCATAAGCCCACAACAAGCTTACTTTTTTCGTTGTTGGTTTTCCAACAACTCCGTTCGACCCTTCTCCTAAAGATGCCTTTTCAAGCTCTTTTGTGACAGAAGTTGGCTTTTTCTTCTCCATTCTTTTATTTTAATTATCTATCTTCTATTTCTTTCTCCCGGAGGAAGTGTCATGTTGCTCTCTTCAAACCATCTTCTTGTTTTTGTCAGGACCATGTTCTTTTCGTGCTTATCCTTTTAACCGGAGTGTCGTGTCCTCTTTTCAAGTATCCTCTCATCTTGTCAAATTCAATTCCTTCCATTTACAGGCGAAGTGCTGTCCAAATTATATCATGCTTATTCCTTCCCTATCTTGTTTTAACCAGAGTATTGTGCCCCTTTGCTCAAGTTCTTTTCGCCTTATCAAGCTTTGCATCTCTTTTCAACCGGAGTGATGTCCGAATTTGTTCTTCCTTATTACTCTTCCCAACCGGAGTGCTTTCAACTTCGCTCAACTCTGTTGTATTTTTTTCTCGAAATGGCTTAACCTTTTCAAGGTTCTTTGGTTTCACTCATTTGTCAAAGAAGCAACTTAGTTTTACCTGTTCTCTTTCTCTTCTGTTTTTCCCTCCGGTGCCATTCTAGATCTCGGGACGAGATCCTCTCGTAGTGGTGGAGTGTTGTAATGCCCCGTGACTGATGTGCCAGGTGTCTTCCAGTTATTCGCTGTTGTTGCCTTGTCATTTCTTGCGTGTCATGCATCTCATATCATGTCATCATGTGCATTTCATTTGCATACATGTTCGTCTCATGCATCCGAGCATTTTCCCTGTTGTCCGTTTTGCATTCCGGCGCTCCTATGTCCTCCGGTGTCCCTTTCTACCTCTTTTCGTGTGTGGGTACTAAACATTTTCGGATTGGACCGAGACTTGCCAAGTGGCCTTGGTTTACTATCGGTAGACCGCCTGTCAAGTTTCGTGCCATTTGGACTTCGTTTGATACACCAACGGTTAACCAAGGGACCGAAAAGGCCTCGTGTGTGTTGCAGCCCAACACCCCTCCAAAGTGGCCCAAAACCCACCTAAACCCCCTCCACCATCTAGATCGTTCGATCACGATCGCGTGGCCAAAAACCGCACCTCATTAGGACTCTCCTAGCTCGCTCTTCCTATATATATATATGTGATCCCCTCCGAAATTCGCGCAGTCTAACCCTAACTTCGTCCTCCTCGCGCCACCGGACGCGTCTCCGTCACTGTTGGACATGTCTGCACCACAGCACCGCCGGCCGCAGCCATCCAGGGCATGCCATGTGGCACTCCGCCACCGCCCGCCGCCGCTGCCCGCCAGGCCCATCGCGGGCCCGCGTGAGCCCGCAGCCGCCGCCGCCTGTCTCCCGCGCCCGAGGCGCCTCGCCTCCGTCCGCCGCCGCAGCTGGCCGCGCATGCCGCCGCCGACTCGCCGGCCCCGCCGCGCCTCTCGCCTCCTGGCGACGCCGCCGCCATCGCCGGCCACCGCAGCACCATCGTCGCCTCGCCGCCACTGCGGGCGGAGCCGCCGCAGGGGACACTGCCCCACCGTCCGGCCTCCCTCATCGCCGGCGCACCTCCCCCTCGCTAGCCCCTCTTCTCCGGCGAACTCAAGGCGCCGACAGCCACTGTTCCGGAGAGATCCGCCGGTGTCTCAATCCGCGTGCAAATCTGGATCTCAGATCCGAAATCTCGGGGTTGACTTTTTCGTCCCTAACCCTAATATTTTTTCCATACTTTGACATGCCATAACTCTGCATCCGTAACTCCCATTCATGCGTGTAGCATATCAAAATGTCCATCTCGACGAGTACATCATTTCATCTCATTGCATCATTTTCATTTGAGCTCATTTTGATGCCCGAAATGTTGTTGGAAGAGAGCTATGTGAAGATAGTTTCAGATCTGTTTCAGCAAATGCACTTTTGTCATTTTTGCCATGATTAATGTGTGGATGTTATGATCCTGAGCTCTACATGTGTTTTGTTATGTGCCATGCCATCTTTACAGGGGTGTATGACATGTATTTTGTGATCTTTGTGGTGACTAGCACAAGCATGCAAAGTCCTTGTCCTGATATTGTTTTTATGCCATATGTTCATGTTGTTTCCTAGTGATCCGTGCCTCTTTCGAGGATGATCAATAATGATGTTTTGTCAATATTATGCTGCTCTATCCATACATGTCTTTGTTTGCATTTGTGCAGCACCCTAGCTTGAGTCAATCGAGCTCTACTTTTGCTATAAAATGTTCCTAGCAGATTGTTGACATGTTTAGCAATGTTGCTGAGCTTGTTGCTATTTATCCGTGCATGCTATGTTGTTGTTCTTGCCATGTCTAGCTTCGATGCCATGTCTTCTTGATGGGTGTATGCTTAGTTTGTCATGCAATGCCTCGTGGTGAGTGCATTGAGGTCGTTTACATGCGTACTCGTTATATGTTTTTGCCATGCTCTAGTTTTTCACCAAATCTGAATCTGTTTATGTTTTTGCTATGTTCACATGCTTGCAATTGTATTTTCTGATCCCTTTTTGCTTATGGTCAGTAAGGGACTTTTGTTATATGCTTTGAGTAGCTTCATTCCATGCCTTGCCTTGCCATGATATGTTCCTGTAGCATGTAGTATCGTGCTCTAAACATTGCTTCCTGGTGATAAATTCCTGACATGCTGTTAATTTCACTAAGTCTGAAACCTGTTATCTTTTGCACTTTTGCCAGGCTTGTTTGAACCTGTTATGGAGTGAATTAGCCATAGCTCAGTGTTCATCTTTTGTCAAGCATCATGAGTGGATTCCTTCCATGTATTTTGTTGCTAACTTTGAGTGTTGTAGCGTATTTGTCTTGATGCATTTAGATGGCTACTTGCTGTTTATCGCAGACCGGTGCCATATTTGTTTTGCTTGCCATTTCAAAACCGTGCATCCGATTCCGGTGATCTTTATATCGATTTCAACCGAAATCACCTCACCTTTCCAGTGGCACTCTTGGTTTTCCAAGTTGAGGCCAGGTTCAATCATTCCTTTCCAAATCATGCATATGCATCACATACCGCATCCCGCATATCATGCCATGTTCATGTGTTGGTTGTTTACTATGTTGTGTGCGTCTTTCCGGTGTTGCTTCTTCGGGTTGGTTATGATAACGTCGCGTTTGTGAGGACCCGTTCGACTGTGTTTGTTTGTCTTCTTCATGGACTCGTTCTTCTTCCTTGCAGGATTTCAGACAAGATGATCACACCCTCAAAATCAATTCTATCTTTGCTTGCTAGATGCTCGCTCTTTTGCTATGCCTATGCTGTGATACCTACCACTTTCTTATCATGCCTCCCATATTGTTGAGCCAAGCCTCTAACCCACCTTGTCCTAGCAAACCGTTGTTTGGCTATGTTACCACTTTGCTCAGCCCCTCTTACAGCGTTGTTAGTTGCAGGTGAAGATTGGAGCTTGTTCCATGTTTGGAACATGGATATTTTGTTGGGATATCGCAATATCTATATACTTGGTAAACGGTGGAAGGCTCGGCCTTATGCCTGGTGTTTTGTTCCACTCTTGCCGCCCTAGTTTCCGTCGTATCGGTGTTATGTTCCCCGATTTTACGTTCCTTACATGCCTGGGTTATAATGGAAACCCCTTGACAGTTCGCTTTGAATAAAACTCCTCCAGCAAAGCCCAACCTTGGTTTTACCATTCGCCGCCAAGCCTTTTTCCCTTGGGAGTCGCGCATCCCGAGGGTCATCTTATTTTAACCCCTCCCCCCTGGCCAGTGCTTGTCTAAGTGTTGGTCCAAACTAGAGCCCCTTGCAGCGCCACCTCGGGGAAACTCAAGGGCTGGTTTTAGTTGTACGGATTGCTTATCCAGTGTTGCCCTGAGAACGAGATATGTGCAGCTCCTGTCGGGATGTCGGCGCATCGGGTGGTCTTGCTAGACTTGTTTTACCATTATCGAGGATGTCTTGTAACCGGGATGTCGATTCTGATTGGATTGTCTTGGGAGAAGGAATATCCTTCGTTGACCGTGAGAGCTTGTGATGGGCTAACTTGGGACACCCCTGCAGGGATTTGAACTTTTGAAAGCCGTGCTCGCGGTTATGGGCAGATGGGAATTTGTTAATGTCCGGTTGTAGAAAACCTGAAACCTAATCTTAATTAAAACGCATCAACAGTGTGTGTAGCCGTGATGGTCTCTTCTCGGCGGAGTCCGGGAAGTGAACACGGTGTTGGAGTAATGCTTGACGTAGGTTGTTCTAGGATCACTTCTTGATCATAGTTTCTCGCACGTGCTTTTCCTTCTCTTCTCGCTCTCATTTGCATATGTTAGCCACCTTATATGCTAGTGCTTGCTGCAACTCCACCTCACATACCTTTTCCCTACCCATAATCTTAAATAGTCTTGATCGCGAGGGTGTGAGATTGCTGAGTCCCCGTGACTCACAGATTACTTCCAAAACCAGCTTGGAGGTGCCGTTGAACCGTGCAGGTGACGCAACCAAGCTCAAGGAGGAGCTCGTTGAAGTTCGTGTCCGCTGTATTGTTTCGTTTCAGTTGTTTAGTAGTGGAGCCCAGTTGAGGTCGATCGGGGATCTGTGTAGCATTTGGGGTAGTCTTCTTTTATTTTGGTTCCATAGTCGGACCTTGTGTGTATCTGGATGATGTAATGTTTTATTCCTGTAATTGTGTGAAGTGGCGATTGTAAGCCAACTATTTATCTCTTTCCCTTATGTATTACATGGGTTGTGTGAAGATTACCTCACTTGCGACATTGTTTTCAATGCGGTTATGCCTCTAAGTCGTGATTCGACACGTGGGAGATATAGTCGCATCGAGGGCGTTACAGTATGTGTGTGTATTACGTATTCGAGAGAGGCATGGATAGAGGGGCCGGCGGGGGGGGCGTGGGAGAGATAGCACGAGAAATGAGAGTGGTCTAGAGAGAGAGAGATACGAATATGATGTCACGGCGAGAGATTCCCTTGAGTGTGTATATGCAACGGGGGAGTGGATAGAGGCACCAGGAAAAAAAATTGTGTGTGGTGTCTGTGTTGGTATGTGTGGGTGTGAGAAGATAACGAGACGTGGGGGCAGAGGGTGTGTCACCGCGTGAGGTCCGGTGGGTCGAGGTGAGGCCCTTCGTTCGGTTTCGTCCTGCACCACATTGGTCGGTCCAAGACATATTTAGGGAGACCAATGGATGTCTAGCCGTATAAGACAAAGATAGCATAATTGTGAAGGACTCTGTGTCCACTGACAAAGCCAGCTAGGATTTGTAACCCTAGGTTCTCGGACTAAGGTAACCTCTTTATCTCTGATATTACTATTCATCCAACCTAACTTTAAGGGGCATCCTACAGAATGCTCTGCTAGAATCATACTCATAGATTAGGAAGAGAGGTGTGAGACAATACATGAGAGACATTTCAAAAGATAATGTGCGTATAGGAGACACGTAGGCAGGTCTATGTATATAGAAAGGGTCGATGGGGATTGTGCGTGTGTATGCTTGTGAGAGGAAGAGTGCTTGTGATAAAGGTTAGTGAAACCAGTCGTAAATGGTTACGAGAGGGAGGGAGGGTTATATCGAGAGCATGTGTGCTAGAAAGACACATCGGGATAGAGTGTGTGAGCATGTGTGAGAGACCACCGATGGAGAGTGAAACTACACGTAAGACTGCTGTACACATTGATTAAAGATATAAATTGCATTGTATCCAAATATTAGGATGGGATCGTGATATTTGCAGTTCGTGTAAGGAACGGTCATTGATCCATCAGACATCTAGATTCTATCGAATTTGAGCTTGTCTATGTTATTATTCGACACAATTGATCCACATAGTTAGTATTTTGAACTCCAGACAATGCATCGCTTTAGCAATCGAATATAAACGTGAGTATAGTTCATGTTGTGTGTGTAAAGCACATTATACATACGAAAGTTACACAATGAACATTATAAATAGCTACCTATGAACTAGCATACATTTGAATTCAACTTAAGGTGGTTTAAAAAAATCGAATTCAACATGAAGTCCATTCAATTATTTGAATTTGATATCATGGCATTTGTAAATCATACCTAAATTATGGGGGCACCAATCTTTGCTCTGATTTTGGACATAATAGCATATGTAGTCATGTACAAAATAGATTCAAATTTAGCTCCTCCATTCCAAAATAATTGTAGTTATAGGATTTTCAAGTGTCGAAATTTCAAAAAGAAGCGGATAATTTAATGAGGGTTTCAAACATACAAGGTCAAATTTAACGTTGTCTATTTAGGTCAATCCTCAAAGTTCAAGAGTACTCTAAACGTGAATGCTTGTGTTTCAAAATTTCGAACGAAGTGCCAAAAGAGCCTCTACTCGCCCGAAACTGCGTGAGACCAATGTTTGGCAGTACAAGGAAATTACTTTTCTAATAACTCCGACCCGTGAAACCTACCGGCCCGACATCCAATGGTCTAAACCGGGGTAGGTTTGTAGCCTCATCTAGACGCCACACAACCGCCTCCGGAAAACATTCATACACAATGGTCGCCTAAGCACACATGCGCGTGGCCGAAATCGCTCCCGCCCACTATTTGGGACACCTGGGATTACCATCCTACCCCCGACCCGCAGTAGGTCCGAAAATTAAGAGGGGCCAAAGATTGCACTTTCCCCAAACTTCAAACAAGCGCGGCCCATCTTTTGTTCAAAAAGCCAAAAATAAGTGCGTCCCAGATCAAAACATGGTTCTCCCCCTCCCCCCTGCCCACCCGTCTGATTCCCATTCGTACTCTGTGGACGTAAAAACTACCTCTCCAGCAGTCGTGAAACCCCGGCGTCCTCCGTCCGCCACCCAATCCCACCCATCAACCGCCGCCCTCCTCCATCACGCCGGAGCTGATACCCCGACGTCGTCGTCCACCACAACCTCAACCGCAATGCCCTCCACATCTAGTAGTTGAAGCCGAGGCTGAGCCATCTGTACCCGAGCCAGTTCAACCACGCCATCCAGCGCCTCACCGCTGCTGTCGGTGTCAAAACCAGCGGATCTCGGGTAGGGGGTCCCGAACTGTGCGTCTTGGCCGGATGGTAACAGGAGGCAGGGGACACGAAGTTTTACCCAGGTTCAGGCCCTCTCGATGGAGGTAAAACCGTACGTCCTGCTTGATTAATATTGATGGTATGGGTATTACAAGAGTTGATCTACCACGAGATCAGAGAGGCTAAACCCTAGAAGCTAGCCTATGGTATGATTGTTGATGTGTATGTTGTCCTACGGACTAAAACCCTCCGGTTTATATAGACACCGGATAGGGTTAGGGTTACATAGAGTCGGTTACAATGGTAGGATATCTGATCATCCGTATCGCCAAGCTTGCCTTCCACGCCAAGGAAAATCCCTTCCGGACACGGGACGGAGTCTTCAATCTTGTATTTTCATAATCCAGGAGCCCGGCTGAAGGTATAGTTTGGCTATCCGAACACCCCCTAATCCAGGACTCCCTTAGTAGCCCCTGAACCAGGCTTCAATGACGACGAGTCCGGCGCGCAAATTGTCTTCGGCATTGCAAGGCGGGTTCCTCCTCCAAATACTTCATAGAAGATCTTAAACACAAAGATAGTGTCCGGCTCTGCAAAATAAGTTTCCACATATTGCCATAGAGAGAATAATAATATTAACACAAATCTAATATGCTGATGTATTCTGTGGTGCGACACGCCACGGCCAAGCCTTTATCCAAATCGTTTCATTATCCCACCTCAGCGCGTTATGCGAGGCGGTTTCCTTGGCACGTCTTGTCAAAGCAGAGATCGTGTCCCCTCATTTTGGGGTTCTCATCAATACGGGCGTGGGTAACCCAACCGCGCCTTTGATTACGGAGCTTGGAGATAAGCAAGTTTTACCAGGCTGGTGGGGACACATAATCGCGTCCACCCATATAAGGGGATAAGGATCCACCTTTTCACCCACGCCTTCTTCCTCCTCTGCCTATCCATTCTTGCGCACTCGAGCTCCAGCGCCCAAGTCCGCACTACCACCTCAACCCTCACCAGTCATGTCCAGAGCGGGAGGCAAGTGGATGGTCTCCTCTGTCACGGAGGGACACATCAAAAAGCTGAGGAAGGCCGGATATCTGGCCAGCGACATCACGCACCGGCTCCCCAAAAAGGGGCAGCTCATCCCCATTCCTAGGGCCCACGAGAGGGTGGTATTTCTCCCCCATTTCCTCCGCGGACTGGGCTTCCCTCTGCATCCATTTGTCCAGGGGCTCATGTTCTACTACGGCCTGGATTTCCACGATTTGGCCCCGAACTTCGTCCTCAACATCTCGGCGTTTATCGTCGTGTGCGAGGCCTTCCTCCGCATCCGCCCCCATTTCGGCTTATGGCTAAAGACCTTCAACGTCAAGCCGAAGGTGGTGCGCGGCAGCCAGGCGGAGTGCGGCGGCGCCATGGTTGGCAAGATGGCCAACGTTCTGTGGCTCGAGGGCTCCTTTGTGGAGACCCTGAAGGGGTGGCAATCAGGGTGGTTTTACATCACTGAGCCGCGCGACACCGAATGGGTCGCACCACCTGAGTTCCCCCCCCCCCACGCGGCTCACCCCCTGGAAGGAGACAGGCCTGTCTTGGGGTAAAAAAGGAGAGCTGACCGGACTCCAAACATGCATCCAAACCCTGGTGGACAAGAAGCTCAAGCTTGTCAACGTAGTCCAGGTTATGCTCGTCCGCCTGATCCTCCCGTGCCAACGACGAGCCTTCAACCTTTGGGAATTCGACCCGGCGCAACATCAAACTCTTAACATGCTCTTCGACACAACGTACGAAGATGCCTGGAGGGTGCTTTTCAAGGCCGCCGAGGCTCCCGTATCCGCTGCCGAGGATCGCGGATTCAATACTCAGCATCAAGCTCATGCGGTAAGCTGTTTTTGTCCTTTTGCAGGGTATCAGTTTTTCATAGTTTGACTCTATGCGGGATCTGAGTTCCCTTATCCTGGATAGGATTGGGTGGTGACGTTCAGACACATCAACTGTCCGGCTCCTCTGCCCGAAGGCCCAGCGGACGCTCGCTTGGCGAAGCTGCTGGTTCCGGCGCCCTATGTGGTGCCGGAGAAGAAGACCACGAAAAGGGCCACGGGGACTCGAAAGAGTGCCCGACGCTAGGAGGTGTCGGATTCGTCATCCGACGGTCCCGAAGCGCCTTCCTGTCATGAAGACGGGGAGGAACTAGAAGAGACCTCTCCCCTTCCAGCGGGAGGAGAGAAGAAAAGGAAGGCTGCCCTCTCTAAGGAGGCCAGAGGGTCCAAGAAGGGGAAAACCCTTCCTCTGGACTGCTCCACCGACACCGACGACGAAGAAGAGGAGTGGCAGCCCAGGGCCAAGCCCCTGGTGAAATCATAAGTATCCGGATATCGGAGTGACTCATAGTATTTGTTTATTGCATAGCTTTCCCTTATGTCGAACGTGTTTATGCAGCCCACCCAAAGACCGACTCGACGCATCGTCGAGCGGCTCACTAGGCTCGTCGGAGGTGAACTCGCTCCCGACGGCTTCCTCCCCACGCCCTACGGGCGACACCGAAGTGTTGTACCAACAGGTTCCAAGCAGGGAGGAGGTGGTCCTGGAGGCACCGCAAGACGACCTCCAGGACTCCAGGAGTAAAGGGGAGGAACCCCCCCCCCCCCAGGGCTCCAAGTCCGGCTTAAGGCCAGAGACAGCTCCGGAATCTTCAAGGGTTCCAGACTCTGGCGGGCGATCTCCTTCCAAGAGGAGCAAGCCTTCCGTGTCGGTGTCCTTTGTCCAACCGGAGGCGCCGGACAATATGTTGGAGGCGCTCCAAGGTGCCTCCATCGACGAGGGGCACCGCACTATTATGAGTGCGGTGATCCAGAAGGTTCAGTCTGCCAAAAGCGGGCTGACTGAAGCTTGTACAAGCCTTTTTAACAGGCTTTGAGGTAAGTAAAGAATGTTCAAATAATGTTACCGCATAGACAGTAGCCCCTGATGCTTTGTTGGGCGTTCGGGAAGAAAAGCCGAATATAGGATCAAAGAATTTGCAGGAGTCTAACAAAAGGAGTCAATATGCGTATGCAGGCTTCTCTGCTAGCGTCCGCCGCACTGACTGCGGAAGTGGACGTGCTGAAGCAGAGTCTCGAGAAGTCCGAGCAAGAGCTCGGGCGTGCAAAGAAGCAGCTCGAAGAGAAGGAAGGTATGAAATACCCTATTTGAATATGTATATAAAAAAGGTTCAATTGCAAAAAATGACAGGATTGACATGGCTATTGCAGGGGCCATGTCTGAGGTGGCGACCCTTAAGCAAGCGCTGCTCGAGGCCGAGAAGAGTGCGGCCGTGGAGCGCACCGAGCAGGAGAGGTATGAGGCTGAGGTTGGCAAGGTGCGGCAAGAGCTCCAGGTTCTCATGAAGAAACATGAGATCTTGGAGCTTGACTCGAAGACGCGAACGTCCGAGCTCGCGGCAGCTATAGAAAATGCCAAGTCTACCAAGGCCGAGTCCCAGAAGACCCTCCAGGAGTTGGATGAGGTGAAGAAGATTGCGGCGGGTAAGGCATTCTTTATGAAAAGCAAACACATAAACGTGAGTTACCTGTTACTTACCTGAATCAAGAGCTCTCTAGGGGCATTTGCAGATCTTCCTCGGAGTGTGTCTGATACCGCCGCATTCTATCGAGCCGAGGAGCGCAGCTCGACGGAGAAGGTGTTCTGGTCTCAGTACGCTGAGGCCGGACACCCCGTGCCCCTGAGCGACCAGCTGAAGCAACTTACCGGCAACTGGTCGAGCTCCACAATGCGGCCGAACAGGCCATGAAGGGCCTCCTAGTTTGGCTGTGGCCTGGAGAGGCCCTGCCTGGGAGCTATTTCGGGCTGGTGCGGTGGCTGGTGGAGGCCTGTCCAAGGCTTGAAGACATCAAGCACTCCGTCTGCATTGAAGGTGCCCGTAGGGCCCTTGCCCGTGCTAAGGTGCATTGGGGCAAGCTGGATGCGGAGAAGCTTGTGAAGGACGGGCCACCACCGGGGAAAGAGCATCGCAAGCCCGAGAATTATTATAAGGATGTTCTGAAGGGTGCCCGCCTTGTTGCGGATGAATGTACCAAGGATGTATTTTTTGAGTAAAACCCGCTCATGTTATCCGGTGCGCTGAAGCCTTGTTCATATGCGCTAAGCAATGCTGCTTGAATTTAAAATATTACCTTCTGTGCGGCTGTTTATCAATACTAAGAGATGGTGAGTCGTCGGCTTCTGCCCCCTTGCCGCTAGTGCTGGGGTGTTCGGGGATAAACCTGGGCGCTCTTTTTCCCATATTTGGGTCCTTCGAGGGAGGCGCTCAGCCAAACGATCGAGGCAATCGGACTATAAGGCGTGAACACTCTCATTTAGCCATAGAATTCTATAATTTTAAATTTCGGCGAAGCCCCTAGTATTCGGAAGACCGAGTTCGGGGCACTATCCACGCCTTGGCCGGACAGAGCCGACTCCTCGCCCTAAGCGGCATAAGTCTTTAAGGACTCGAAAAGACCTCTCGAATAGCGACCAGCTCTTGCCTCATCATGACGGTCAGTTTTAGCTTTCTCCACTGAGGTGCTCGGTCCAGCTTAACTGGGGCACAATCGCAGTGGTTCTCCTAGTGCTACCTTAGCCGATATAGCGGAACGTAAGGCACCAAAACATAGGAGCCGGGCAAATCCAACTATTGACCCAAGACATGATTCGGAGCCGATGCATATAATGCTATAAGTTTGGGGTGCCGCACTTGTAAAAGTGTTCGGACTTCTTACACCATGTTGAGGGGTACTGAAGCCCCTGGCGTATTTTGGCCGTACCAAAGTGTACGGGTGCAACATGTCATGAAGGAACATATATGTATAAAAAAGGGTAATGCAAAAAAATAGACAAAAGCTATGCATTGTTCATTAAAATAGCTGCGATCAAAGCAAAACGATACAAGTAATGCGGTAAACGAAAAGTTGGACTATTTAACATGTCTGCTCCAGGGGCAAGCTGCGGAATAGTATGCGAAACAGGTATACTGCTCGTGATAGAGACCACCTGTGATTTCCGTAATGCGGCATGGCTTGTCTGCTTCCCTGGTTCTTGCATCATTTGTGCGGCAGTTGAACTGCCGAATAGGCCTTTTGAAGAGTAGAGTCCTGGAAGTAAGAGAACAGTAAAAAATCGGCAGCCCCTGGTGTGGTTTAAGCCGTGTTTTGGGCGTGCCATGATGGTGCCCCTCCCCCTATGCCCATGGTATTTCCAGAGCGTAGTTATGGACACGAAGTACTGGCGTCGCCTTTTTGCGAGGGTTGGGGTTGGGGCTGCATTGCTACACCTGCTCGAAACATGCCAGGCGGTCTTGTTGTAGGTTACTCCGGGCGCGCTTGACGGTGTCCGGTCGTTGAATGGCCGGACTAGAGAACTGCCTGGAGAGGCCGCTTTGTACTTCCGCTGCGAGGGCCGCCGTGTGCTCCTCCGTTTGGAGGGAGCGTTCAGTGTTTCCATTGACCGTAATTACTCCTCGAGGGCATGGCATCTTGAGCTTATGGTATGCGTAGTGCAGGACCGCATTGAACTTGGCAAATGCGGTTCGCCCGAGCAGTGCATGATAACCACTGCGGAACGGGACTATGTCGAAGATTAACTCCTCGCTTCGGAAATTATCCGGAGATCCGAAGACCACTTCAAGTGTGACTGAGCCTGTGGAGCTGGCCTCTACACCTGGTATTATGCCTTTAAAGGTCGTTTTGGTGGGCTTAATCCTCGAGGGATCTATGCCCATTTTCCGCACTATATCCTGGTAAAGCAGGTTCAGGCTACTGCCGCCGTCCATAAGGACTCGAGTGAGATGAATTCCGTCAATAATTGGGCCGAGGACCAATGCGGCGAATCCGCCATGACGGATGCTAGTGGGATGGTCTCTTCGATCAAAGGTGACCGGGCAGGAGGACCATGGGTTGAACTTTGGGGCGACTGGCTCTACCGTGTATACGTCCCTTAACGCGCGCTTCTGCCCCCTTTTGGGGACGTGGGTGGCGTATATCATGTTCACCGTCCGCACTTGTTGGGGAAAACCCTTCTGTCCATTGTTGTTCGACGGCCGGGGCTCCTCATCGTCATCGCTATGCAACCCCTTGTCTTCATTGTTAGCGCTTAATCTGCCTGCCTGCTTGAACACCCAGCAATCCCTGTTAGTGTGATTGGCTGGCTTTTCGGGGGTGCGATGTATTTGGCACAAGCGGTCGAGTATTCGGTCCAAGCTGGACGGGCCCCTAGGATTCCTTTTGAATGATTTTTTCCGCTGACCGGATCTAGAGCCTCTGAATCCGGCATTAACTGCCGTATCCTTAGCATTGTCGCCGTTGATGCGGCGCTTCTGTTGGTTGCGACGCGACCTGCCACTAATGTCCCTGATGTCCGAACTACCAGGGTTCTTGGTCATATTGTTGCTACGAGCAAGCCAGCTATCCTCTCTCGCGCAAAAGCGGGTCATGAGTGCCGTGAGTGCTGCCATAGATTTCGGCTTCTCCTGTCCTAGGTCCCGGGCAAGCCACTCGTCACGGATATAATGCTTGAAGGCTACTAAGGCCTCTGCGTCCGGATAGTCGAGTATTTGATTTTTCTTTGTTAGGAACTGTGTCCAGAATTTCCTGGCCAATTCGTCTGGCTGCTGAATTACGTGGCTTAGGTCGTCAGCATCTGGGGGTCGCACATAGGTGCCCTGGAAATTGTCGAGGAATGCGGCTTCCAGGTCCTCCCAGCAGCTAATTGACCCTGTTGGCAGGCTGTTAAGCCACTTCCGGGCTGGTCCTTTAAGCTTGAGTGGGAGGTATTTGATGGCGTGGAAATCATCGCCGCGGGCCATGTGGATATGAAGGAGATAATCCTCGATCCATACCGCGGGATCTGTTGAGCCATCATATGATTCGATGTTTACGGTTTTGAAACCCTCAGGGATTTGATGATCCATTATTTCGTCTGTGAAGCACAATGGGTGTGCGACGCCTCTGTACTGGGCGATATCATGACGTAGCTCCAATGAGCTTTGTCTACTGTGTATGGCCCTGCCGAATTTTTGGCTGGCGTGACGGCTATCGTCTCGAGCCGTGGGGCGCCTACGCGATCCGTAGATCGATCTTGTTTGCCTTGCCTTGTCCTCCAACATGTCTCATAAGTCCGGCGCATATTCCCGTGCCTTGGTACGGGGTGCGGCTTGGATGGACGGCCATGAGGCCTCTCTGTCGCGGCCACGAGGTTGCCTGTCGGCTGCGTCGAGTGCTTCCTCCTCTAATCGGGGTAGCAACCTGCACTTCGGGTAGCACTTGGAGGGGCGTTCGGGTTTATGCTCTTCGGCCGCAAGGACTTCAGTCCATCTATCGACTAGCCGATCTTGATCAGCTTTAAGCTGCTCCTGTTTTTTCTTGAGGATTCTTGCCGTGGCCATAAGCCTGCGTTGATAACGCTCTTGTTCGACGGGATCCTCCGGCACAGCGAATTCGTCGTCGTCGAGGCTTGCCTCGTCTTCGGAGTGAGGCATACAATTATCGTCCTCGACCTCTCTGTCGGCCGCTCTCTCATGAGGGCTGGTTTCTCCATCCTCCTGTGCTAAATCTTTCTCGGGGGGATGTTCTTCGGCGCTTTCCGGGGTATTATTATCTCCTGTGCTGG
The DNA here is from genome assembly GCF_003073215.2 of Triticum urartu. Lineage (NCBI taxonomy): Eukaryota > Viridiplantae > Streptophyta > Magnoliopsida > Poales > Poaceae > Triticum > Triticum urartu. Next base: position 642,181,217 of record NC_053028.1, on the reverse strand, counting down.
AATCGCCGTTTTTGTGTTGGCAGGATTTTGAGCGGCACCGCTGACGCGGGCGCTTTTGCTGTTTCTTGGAGGGGTCATCCTCCGCTGTTCCATCTCCCTCTCCCTCTTTTGGGGTGTCCACCATGTATATGTCATATGACGAGGTGGCTTTCCAGGGCCTAGTAGGCGCTGGTTCTTCATCATCTCCTTCATCGGTGTCCATACCGTCGATGTCTTCGGAGTCGAAGTCGAGCATGTCGGTTAAGTTGTTGACAGTGGCTACAAAGTGGGTGGTGGGTGGGTTTTGAATTTCTTCATCGTCCATACCCCAACCTTGCTGACCGTAGTCCGGCCAGGGCTCTCCTGCCAAAGAGAGAGACTTCAGTGATTTCAGGATATCGCCGAAAGGCGAGTGCTGAAAGACGTCCGCGGCCGTGAACTCCATGATCGGCGCCCAATCGGATTCACTCGGCAGGGGCGCAGAGAGTTTGGAGTCCGGAGAAGAATCCGGTTCCATGGAGTCACGAGTCTTGCAGAGTACGGTGCTAGTGTTCGGCTCAACCGCCGTTGGGATCATAGCCCCCGAGGTGGCGTCCAACCGCCCATCCTCGATCGACGCGGCCAGCTCCGAACTAGGGGTCGGAGCCGATGCGGGTGCGGCCTCTGGGGATCTGTTCGGCGGCAGAGCTAGATCATGCTTGTCGTGACGGAGCGGCGCGCTCGGCAGTGGTTCGAATCCGTCGAAGATCAAGTCCCCGCGGATGTCGGCCGTGTAGTTTAAACTTCCGAATCTGACCTGACGGCCAGGGGCATAGCTTTCGATCTGCTCTAGATGGCCAAGTGAATCGTCCCGAAGTGCAAAGTCGCCAAAGACGAAGATCTGTTCGGGGAGGAAGGTCTCACCCTGGACCGCATCGCCATTGATGATCATAGGAGCCATCAAGCCTGACGGTGACGGCACAGAGGAACTCTCAATGAAAGCACCAATGTCGGTGTCAAAACCAGCGGATCTCGGGTAGGGGGTCCCGAACTATGCGTCTAGGCCGGATGGTAACAGGAGGCAGGGGACACGAAGTTTTACCCAGGTTTGGGCCCTCTCGATGGAGGTAAAACCCTACGTCCTGCTTGATTAATATTTATGGTATGGGTATTACAAGATTTGATCTACCACGAGATCAGAGAGGCTAAACCCTAGAAGCTAGCCTATGGTATGATTGTTGATGTGTATGTTGTCCTACGGACTAAAACCCTCCGGTTTATATAGACACCGGATAGGGTTAGGGTTACATAGAGTCGGTTACAATGGTAGGAGATCTGATCATCCGTATCGCCAAGCTTGCCTTCCACGCCAAGGAAAATCCCTTCCGGACACGGGACAGAGTCTTCAATCTTGTATTTTCATAATCCAAGAGCCCGCCTGAAGGTATAGTTCGGCTATCCGAACACCCCCTAATCCAGGACTCCCTCAGCTGCCGCTCCAACTTCGCCACCCTCCACCGCACCGGAGCTGTTCCTGCTACGCCGTCCTTCACCGCCTCAGTGCTTCCCCTCCGCAGATATTCGGCCACGGCAACACAGTCAAAAATTTAGCCATGGGTTTGTCCAAGGATCCATGGTTCTCCAAAACATTGGTTCCCCCAGGAGAAAAAAGAAGATCGCTGCGACATATGGAGGAGACCACACTGGCAACCGATAACGGTACTCCTCTTCCCTTATTCGTGCAAATCTTACGTGTCTGCTTACACGGTATTCATCCCGCAGAAGACACTAGTTGACCGCTTCTTCTTGATACTAGATGTTCCTAGTAACTCGCGATGCACAAGGTTTCTCCTCATATACTATTTCACCTTAGCTAGAAGTCCGTCGCCCCCTGAATTTCAATTCCTGGTCAGTTGATTCCCAATTAACGGAAGCATTCCCCAGCATAACAGGCGCTAGTCCGCCTATTACACCGGGGAAGCAGCACCTCGCTGTTTATCTTAGGGGCGTGTGGGGCCTAGAGCTACTGGCGCCCGATCTGGAGGTCTGCCGGGATTAAAGGGATGGCCTGGGGGCGTTGCCAAGCACGGCGGTGGTGTGAGGTCGAGGGGAGGGTGGGGCGGCGGAGGCAGGGGTGTGGGCCGGTGGTCACTGGCGGTTTGAGAAAGATCGTCAATAGTGACTGGCGGGAGGTAGATGAAGGCCATCTGCCAATTCCTTATAGGTCGGACGGTTCATTAAAAAAATTGACTGACCTATTTATTTTCAGTCGACTGTTATCTTGATATGACCACATGTGGTGGTGTGCTGGAGGAGTACCTGCATTTCTGTGCTCATATATTACAAAATCATATGGAGTAGAATCTAATTTTGTTTGCCATGCAATGTTGTAGAGCTATCATATGTCTCCTGTCATTTATTTTTCAGCCACCTGCTATCTGCTACTTTTATAGTGCACTAGTTCTGCACACACATCACCCATACTCTCACTATTGTGTTTTTATGCAAGGGTATTTCAGAGTCTGCCTTGAGAGAAGCAGAAAATAAAAGAGATGAAGTTGCTCCAGCTTTCTACACGGGTAAGAACGGCACGTTACATCGCTATAAAGGGTGCAGTGTCAGCAGATGGAGATGGTAAACGTAGCGCCAGAGTTGATGACCTCGCTCGCAGTGAACCACCATCCAAGGTGCCTGCTTTAACTTCGCGGTGTCATATGTGGTTGCATGTTCCATATGGTGTCTAGCTTGTATTCGAAAGGCCGAAGTCGGTCTTTCTTAAGATAAGGATAGATATTTTTTACATGAACCACCATCACGTGAGCACCAGAAGACAAATAGCTAGTCAGGGCACTAGCCGAGCCAGTGTCAAGCCCAGCAAAGACAGGCATCACCTGGAAGCCAACTAAAAAGCCGCGATGGTGGCGAAGCAGCCCGCCTCCCACAAGGCTCTCAGGTCCTAGATGATCATGCTCACCACTCCAGCCGGATGTCTAGCTTGTATTGCTTCCAATTTGGTTAAATTGCATCTGCTTAGCTTACACATTATACCTTTGAATGAGACATGCCTTTCTGTTTTTTGGTACATACTAGTACATCTTTGTATTAACCATGTTCTTACATCAAACTAATTTTCTTGTGTATCTCATCAATCACTTATGATGAGGCAGTCAGGCAAGTGGACTACTCATTTAAAGAATGCAGCGTCAGCCTCCCGACATGATTCTCAAGAAACAGCAAGGCTAGATGAAGGTAGTGAACATAGCTCTGTAGTTGATTACCACATTTCCCCCACACTAGCATCGTAGGTGCTTGCTCTAACTTGGCAGCGTGATATGTGGTTGCATGTTGCATATGGTGTCTAGATTGTAATTCTTCCAATCTGGTTAAACTGCATGTGCTATTCTGCTTAGCTTATACATTATACCTGTTAATGTGACATGCCTTCCTGTATTTAGTACATAGTACATCTATCTTTTAAGCATGTCCTTACATAAAACTATTGTTTTTTTGTATCCCGCATCCATCAATATGACGAGGCACCTTTAGTATATGCAGTGCGATATTAGTTGCATCTTTCATACGATTTATAGCATGCGATGCTTCTAATTTGTTGAAATTCAATTTATGATGGGACGCTTTTAACTTGGCAGAGTCATATTGGTTGCATCTTTCATGTGGTGTCTAGCTTGCATTGCTTCTTATTTGTTGGAATGGTTTCTGCTTAGTTTACACAAACAGTTGTGAACATGGCATGCCGTCCTGTTTTTCGTACATATTCCATCCTGGTATCATGTGTTTGCCTTACATCAAAGTAGTGATTGTCAGTATCATGCATGAATGAGTTCTGAAGAGAGAATTTTATTGCTTTTTCTTGTCGGTTTTACTTGACAATTCAAAATCAATAAAGCGGAAGGAAGTTAGCATGGCAGCGGATAAAGGTGCTCCTTCCAAACCGAGGGCCTCTACAGTTTCTACTCCTCCATCCCCCAAGATGATTTCCAAGACAACACATGCATAGACACTCAACGTAGCTGTGTTTATGATAAGCACGTCTTCCCTAGTGCACCATCACTGGTGCCCCTCTAACTTGGCACTGTTATATGTGGTTGCATGTTATGTGTGATGTCTAGCTTATATCTATCTATCTATCTATACCTATACTAATTACAGACTCCCAACTAATTACCACGTTAATTAGATTTTATGAACCGTTCATCTGGTGGGACCAAGTTATTACGGTGTAGATTAACCCACATATTCTATATATTTTTAAACTAGAAAAGGTGTAGATTAACCCACAAGTTCTATCTATTTTTATACTAGAAAAGAAAAACAACAACAATAGAATTGCATGGAATAGTTTTACAGACTCCCAAGTAATTACCATGTTAATTAGATTTTACGAACCATTCATCTGGTGGGACCAAGTTATTATGGTGTAGATTAACCCACATATTCTATCTATTTTTATACTAGAAAAGGTGTAGATTAACCCACATATTCTATCTATTTTTATACTAGAAAAGAAAAAACAACAATAGAATAGCATGGAATAGTCTAGATCTAAACCAGAAAGAAGAAAAGGAGCCATAGAATCCCATGGAGCGGTTTAGATATAACCAATTTTTAACACGAAAAGGAAAAAAAATTAAGCCATGGGATCCCACGTAACAGTCCATCAATTTGAGATTAGAACACCAACGTGGCCAACGGATTTTCGTTGCAGGGTGCTCATATCAACATGCAATCAAGCCCTACAAATCTATCTAAAGCCGTAGGATAAACGCATACCATGTGGAAACCAGGTCGAGCACAACTCCTATTGACCCTCTCTCTCTCTCTCTCTCTCTCTCCCTAAAAGAAAGCAAAACGGATCTGCTATTGTCAAGCCTGCCTCTGATTGATCCATGCTATGCCAGCACAAAGTTGAGATGCGGATCATGCAGCTCTCCTAGAGCACATCTTGCCATGTGAAGTCCGCGCATCACGTCAACTGATGAGGAGATATGTTAGACTGATCGTCGCTATTGGCATATTCTTCTCCTCCTGAAACTTCCTTCCTCTCCTGGGCGGCAGGTGCTTACAGAAATAGAATAATGCACGGCTGCACTTACATCGCTGAATACGAAGTGCTCAGCACAGGCTCCGTTAATTAGTTGATGTGATCTGCACAGGAGGGGCATTGACGTAGTCCATAACATCTTAGGCCAACAGTAGGAAAATTGCATGGCCCATGCCCCATGAGTGGAACGTGAGGTGGATGCATGGAGCTAGCTACAACGTGTCTGAGAAGACAGATTCCTCTCCGTGCACTTTGGGACAAACCTTAGTCAAAGATAACACAGAATCTATTCTCAGGTGAGCACGCTGGTATGGTTTGAATCGACTAATTAATATTATTAGTTTATGTTTGATTTTAGCTGTTGTCGCCATAGATCGTTGCCAGCCTTGCCGTCTTTTTGTCGGTAGTAAATTAGGTGATTATTCAAGTCTCCAAGATAAGTCTAGCATAGTCTTGCATATTGTGAAGAAGATTTAAGAAATAGATTTTAGGATATTTACCATCATTGGAATTGAGTTCACGATCTTGCATGTCAACTCGCAACATGCAGGAAAGTTTGTCGGCCACCCAGGGTCACACCACGTCTCAAACAAGACCAGCAGAGTTATAAGGTTGCTCCTATATATAAGGTCGGCAAGTGCATGTTCTAGGATAAATTTCTCCTTTCTACTTGATTCAGTACGGCCAGGCTGATAGTTCAGTTAACGTATTCCTTTAGCGTTTCTATTGTCCAGCCTCCAATACGGTTGTTGGATATAAGATAATAAGCGGGGTTGTAGCTTAAATGAAGGAAGTTAGTCTTCCAAATATAGTTTGTTTCCTCGAGAAAACTGGAATTGGTAGTAGTACTGGAAAAGTTATATCTTCTATGTAATAATTCTAACCTTTGGTCTGATCGTACTTTGTAATCTATGACTGTTTGCTCTCCATCACCAGTACTCAATTATGCCATCTATGGTTGATGAAAGCCAGAAGAAAAGAACTCGCCTACACACATGCATGTGCCTCATGGGGCCTATTAGTAAGTAAGACTACATGTTTTAGCATAGATTCTTTTCAGCAGAGATGATAGTCATATCTCATATGGTAGGTTATTCTATAATGTCCCAAGATGACATCACAATTCTTAATGCAAAGGGTGGTATATTTGTTCATCAAGAAACCTTTCCAAGGTTACTGTATCATGCTCTTCTAAACCTATAAGGATTAGTTCTGCTAAATATTCTCATAAATACATGTTTCTAGCCTCTCTTCTAATGTGATTGTGTGGTTAACTCTTTTGTCCCGCAAATAGTTTACTACACCTCAATTAAAATGTAAACAATATATGCCTTGCTACTAAGTAACATATAGCTTTTTCATTCTCCATAATTACTCCACAACAACTAATTACCTTTCATGGAAGGAATCATCAACATCACTCAGCAAACCTACAGTAGCGGCCAGTCGATAGAAGTTACTGCTATAACACATTTTATCTCCGAAGGAGTTGGCTCTCTTTTCTTCATGTCAATTTCTTTAAATTACAAAGGAAGGTGGCATTTATCCTTACTCAAGTATATTTTGTAGATTTAAGATTTTTTCATTTCATCGTGATGAAAAGAACAAAATTGTTCCTCAAACTACTATTACATTATATCTCTCAAAAGTAAATTATTCTTGCAATCCACTTAATATATAAGTTCAGAGAAACAACTAATGTTGGTTGCCAGATTTATGGAAGATATGATGTATGAAGATATTTTTCTAAAAATTTGTGTAAGTTTTGTTCTTTTGACTAAAGCTTTTTCATAATCGAATTGAGTTTCATAGAATATTGTACCAGTTTTCTGATCCTGATTTCTTTTCGTAGTTACAAGTTTCAAAGTTACAACAGTGTACACGAGTCATAATTTTTTTGGATGAAAAGATAGAGACAACAATTCCACCTGGATAATATAGAATGAGTATGCACGAAAAAATCATGTGTTTTTAAGTGTATCATGGGCTCATGTTTTATAGTTGTTTGGTATAGTACTGGTGTGATTATATGCACCATACTACTTTCTTTGGAGCTCAATAATTATGCACCAAATTAAGAAAGTACCGGGCAGTTTTTGTTTGTTTTATTTGGAATATTGTGTGGTATTTTCAACATATATACCTGGGAGTGTTAACAAGTCAATGAAATTCTTGGGTATGATTCATGAATATATTGTTAACAGAACAAGTAGTCACATTTATATAGTACAAGTAGTCATATTTATATAGTACACTTTCAAAAGCTTAATAGAAAGTCTTCAAAATTATAATTAGTTCCACTTCTGTATGCCTTACCAATGTTTCCGAAATTCGGCTAAGCTATTTTCCAAATAACTAGCCCGTGCAACTGCATGGGTTGGCGACTAGTTGCTTCTAATTTTGTTGAATTCCATCTGCTTACTTTAAACATTATACTTGAATAATACACGTGTTCCTGTTTCTAGAACATACAATATTTATCTATCACACCATGTTCTTACATCAAATTATTACTATGGTGTAACCTACAACAATCACTTATCATAAGACACGTTTGACTTCGGAGTGTGATATAGGTTACATCTCGCATTCTTTTCTAGCTTGTACTACTAATTTGTTGAAATGACACTTGTGACGAGACAATTCTTACTTGGTAGAGTGATATTCATTGCATCTTTCATATGGTGTCTAGCTTTCATTGCTTCTAATTTGTTGAAATGACTTCTCCTTAGTTTACACATCATAAGCTATAAATATGCAATGGCACTAATGACGAGAGACCTCTAACTTGGTAGTGTGATGTTGTTTGCATCTTGCATATGATTTATTTCTTGTACTGCTTCACATTTGTTTAAACGCCATTTATGATGAGACACTGTTAACTTGGCAGAGCGATATTTGTCGCATCTTTCATATGGTGTCTACCTTCCATTGCATTGCTTCTAATTTAGTGAAATGTCTTCTTCTTAGTTTACACATCATAGTTCTGGTTATCTCTTCCGTCCTGTTTTTCGTACATATTACATCCTCCTATCATGTGGTTGTCTAACATTAAAGCTCAGTTCGTCTACATCACGCATCAATTTTTTCTGAAGAACTAAATTGTTACTCGTTTTTCTTGTCGGCTTGACTTAATATGGCACAGAAGAAAGAGGAAGAAACACAGAATGGCAGGGAACGCGAATCGGAAGAATTGCTTCTAATTTTGTTGAATTCCATCTGCTTACTTTACACATTATACTTGAATAAGACACGTGTTCCTGTTTCTAGAACATACAATATTTATCTATCACACCATGTTCTTACATGAAATTATTACTGTTGTGTAACCTGCAACAATCACTTATCATAAGACACGTTTGACTTCGGAGTGTGATATAGGTTACATCTCGCATTCTTTTCTAGCTTGTACTACTAATTTGTTGAAATGACACTTATGACGAGACAATTTTAACTTGGTAAAGTGATATTCGTTGCATCTTTCATATGGTGTCTAGCTTTCATTGCTTCTAATTTGTTGAAATGACTTCTCCTTAGTTTACACATCATAAGCTATGAATATGCAATGGCACTAATGACAAGAGACCTCTAACTTGGTAGTCTGATGTTGTTTGCATCTTGCATATTTATTTCTTGTACTGCTTCACATTTGTTTAAACGCCATTTATGATGAGACATTGTTAACTTGGCAGAGCGATATTTGTAGCATCTTTCATATGGTGTCTACCTTCCATTGCATTGCTTCTAATTTAGTGAAATGTCTTCTTCTTAGTTTACACATCATAGTTCTGGTTATCTCTTCCGTCCTGTTTTTCGTACATATTACATCCTCCTATCATGTGGTTGTCTAACATTAAAGCTCAGTTCGTCTACATCACGCATCAATTTTTTCTGAAGAACTAAATTGTTATTCGTTTTTCTTGTCGGCTTGACTTAACATGGCACAGAAGAAAGAGGAAGAAACACAGAATGGCAGGGAACGGGAATCGGAAGAATTGCTTCTAATTTTGTTGAATTCTATCTGACTTACCTTACACATTATACTTGAATAAGACACGTGTTCTGTTTCTAGAACATTACACATATTTATCTATCACATGTCTTACATCAAATTATTACTGTCTGTGTAACCTGCACTAATCACTTATCAGTAAGACACTATTGACTTCGGACGATAGGTAAATGAAACGACGGCTATCTCCGGTTTTCGATTTCTCATGCTATTACTGGAACAATCAGTCTTATGAATTGACACTTTAGTGAGCGATCAAGGAACATTTTAGAACTTGTAGTTATTATACTTTCCTATGGTGTCTAGCTCATATGTCTATTTGTTTGAATGACTCTAATTACACATCATAACGATGAAGGACCCATGACCAACATGGCACATATGAGATGGGTATAATAGATCTTACAACGTCGACTTAGATTATCCGCCTTGTATGGGGTGCCTGGGTCCTTTTATGATATCTCATTATCTATGCATAAACTGCAATGCTTCTCTGTACTTGTACTCCTGGGCTTCACTATTGTTGGATTACTATATGCGCTATATATGATGAGACATTGGTAACTGCAGAACCGGAACCTTGTCAGCATCTTCATAATGTCTATCCTTTCATTGCTTGCTTGGGTAAGTAGGATGCCGGTTTATTCTTTTATATACACCATCATAGTTTTGGTTAATCTCTTTCCACACTGCTTCATAAATCGTACGAAATGAGCTTAGTCAAGTCTTGGCCTGTTCTTGCTCACATTAAAAGCTCAGTCCGCGCATTTGTTCCTTCATCACAGCCAATTCTAGTAGCGAGAACTACTGACATCTACTAACTTTTTTGTCGCTGTACGCATAATATGGACCGAAGAAAGGTGACAGTAACAGAATGCCATCAGGTGAGAGACATCGTGAAGAATACTCATTGCTATTTGTGTCAATGACACCGGACTTATCTTGAGTCCATCAAATATACTGCGATATAATAACAGTTTCTTGTACCGTTTCAGACACATCAAATAACATCTAATCACCGATGTGGCACTTACAACTCAATTATTAACTCGTAGTGAACCTGCAACACCCTCAAATATCGACAAAGACTTGACTTCGGAGTGTGCAGAGGTTACATCTCATAGCATATCCTAGTATGTATACATTATATTCTAGTGCACAACCTACTATGGATCGATGACACTCTAATCACAGATGTATCATTGAAATCGTTGCAGTCTTTTCATAGTTTGATGCTCTAATCCATCCAGTGCATTCTAACTTAGGGTTAGAATTGACTGCTTAGTTTACGACACATGTATAGCTAGAATATGCATGGCACTAATGACAAGAGACCTCTAACTTGGTAGTCTGATGTTGTTTGCATCTTGCATGATTTATTTCTTGTACTGCTTCACATTTGTTTAAACGCCATTTATGATGAGACACTGTTAACTTGGCAGAGCGATATTTGTAGCATCTTTCATATGGTGTCTACCTTCCATTGCATTGCTTCTAATTTAGTGAAATGTCTTCTTCTTAGTTTACACATCATAGTTCTGGTTATCTCTTCCGTCCAGTTTTTCGTACATATTACATCCTCCTATCATGTGGTTGTCTAACATTAAAGCTCAGTTCGTCTATATCACGCATCATTTTTCTGAAGAACTAAATTGTTATTCGTTTTTCTTGTCGGCTTGACTTAACATGGCACAGAAGAAAGAGGAAGAAACACAGAATGGCAGGGAACGGGAATCGGAAGAATTGCTTCTAATTTTGTTGAATTCCATCTGCTTACTTTACACATTATACTTGAATAAGACACGTGTTCCTGTTTCTAGAACATACAATATTTATCTATCACACCATGTTCTTACATCAAATTATTACTGTTGTGTAACCTGCAACAATCACTTATCATAAGACACGTTTGACTTCGGAGTGTGATATAGGTTACATCTCGCATTCTTTTCTAGCTTGTTTACTAATTTGTTGAAATGACACTTATGACGAGACAATTTTAACTTGGTAAAGTGATATTCGTTGCATCTTTCATATGGTGTCTAGCTTTCATTGCTTCTAATTTGTTGAAATGACTTCTCCTTAGTTTACACATCATAAGCTATGAATATGCAATGGCACTAATGACAAGAGACCTCTAACTTGGTAGTCTGATGTTGTTTGCATCTTGCATATGATTTATTTCTTGTACTGCTTCACATTTGTTTAAACGCCATTTATGATGAGACACTGTTAACTTTGGCAGAGCGATATTTGTAGCATCTTTCATATTGTGTCTACCTTCCATTGCATTGCTTAATTTAGTGAAATGTCTTCTTCTTAGTTTACACATCATAGTTCTGGTTATCTCTTCCGTCTGTTTTTCGTACATATTACATCCTCCTATCATGTGGTTGTCTAACATTAAAGCTCAGTTCGTCTATATCACGCATATTTTTTCTGAAGAACTAAATTGTTATTCGTTTTTCTTGTCGGCTTGACTTAACATGGCACAGAAGAAAGAGGAAGAAACACAGAATGGCAGGGAACGGGAATCGGAAGAATTGCTTCTAATTTTGTTGAATTCCATCTGCTTACTTTACACATTATACTTGAATAAGACACGTGTTCCTGTTTCTAGAACATACAATATTTATCTATCACACCATGTTCTTACATCAAATTATTACTGTTGTGTAACCTGCAACAATCACTTATCATAAGACACGTTTGACTTCGGAGTGTGATATAGGTTACATCTCGCATTCTTTTCTAGCTTTTACTACTAATTTGTTGAAATGACACTTATGACGAGACAATTTTAACTTGGTAAAGTGATATTCGTTGCATCTTTCATATGGTGTCTAGCTTTCATTGCTTCTAATTTGTTGAAATGACTTCTCCTTAGTTTACACATCATAAGCTATGAATATGCAATGGCACTAATGACAAGAGACCTCTAACTTGGTAGTCTGATGTTGTTTACATCTTGCATATGGTTTATTTCTTGTACTGCTTCACATTTGTTTAAACGCCATTTATGATGAGGCACTGTTAACTTGGCAGAGCGATATTTATAGCATCTTTCATATGGTGTCTACCTTCCATTGCATTGCTTCTAGTTTAGTGAAATGTCTTCTTCTTAGTTTACACATCATAGTTCTGGTTATCTCTTCCGTCCAGTTTTTCGTACATATTACATCCTCCTATCATGTGGTTGTCTAACATTAAAGCTCAGTTCGTCTATATCACGCAAATTTTTTTTTCTGAAGAACTAAATTGTTATTCGTTTTTCTTGTCGGCTTGACTTAACATGGCACAGAAGAAAGAGAAAGAAACACAGAATGGCAGGGAACGAGAATCGGAAGAATTGCTTCTAATTTTGTTGAATTCTATCTGCTTACTTTACACATTATACTTGAATAAGACACGTGTTCCTGTTTCTAGAACATACAATATTTATCTATCACACCATGTTCTTACATCAAATTATTACTGTTGTGTAACCTGCAACAATCACTTATCATAAGACACGTTTGACTTCGGAGTGTGATATAGGTTACATCTCGGATTCTTTTCTAGCTTGTACTACTAATTTGTTGAAATGACACTTATGACGAGACAATTTTAACTTGGTAAAGTGATATTCGTTTCATCTTTCATATGGTGTCTAGCTTTCATTGCTTCTAATTTCTTGAAATGACTTCTCCTTAGTTTACACATCATAAGCTATGAATATGCAATGGCACTAATGACGAGAGACCTCTAACTTGGTAGTGTGATGTTGTTTACATCTTGCATATGATTTATTTCTTGTACTGCTTCACATTTGTTTAAACGCCATTTATGATGAGACACTGTTAACTTGGCAGAGCGATATTTGTAGCATCTTTCATATGGTGTCTACCCTCCATTGCATTGCTTATAATTTAGTGAAATGTCTTCTTCTTAGTTTACACATCATAGTTCTGGTTATCTCTTCCGTCCTGTTTTTCGTACATATTACATCCTCCTATCATGTGGTTGTCTAACATTAAAGCTCAGTTCATCTATATCACGCATCAATTTTTTCTGAAGAACTAAATTGTTATTCGTTTTTCTTGTCGGATTGACTTAACATGGCACAGAAGAAAGAGGAAGAAACACAGAATGGCAGGGAACGGGAATCGGAAGAATTGCTTCTAATTTTGTTGAATTCCATCTGCTTACTTTACACATTATACTTGAATAAGACACGTGTTCCTCTTTCTAGAACATACAATATTTATCTATCACACCATGTTCTTACATCAAATTATTACTGTTGTGTAACCTGCAACAATCACTTATCATAAGACACGTTTGACTTCGGAGTGTGATATAGGTTACATCTCGCATTCTTTTCTAGCTTGTACTACTAATTTGTTGAAATGACACTTATGACGAGACAATTTTAACTTGGTAAAGTGATATTCGTTGCATCTTTCATATGGTGTCTAGCTTTCATTGCTTCTAATTTGTTGAAATGACTTCTCCTTAGTTTACACATCATAAGCTATGAATATGCAATGGCACTAATGACAAGAGACCTCTAACTTGGTAGTCTGATGTTGTTTGCATCTTGCATATGACTTATTTCTTGTACTGCTTCACATTTGTTTAAACGCCATTTATGATGAGACACTGTTAACTTGGCAGAGCGATATTTGTAGCATCTTTCATATTGTGTCTACCTTCCATTGCATTGCTTCTCATTTAGTGAAATGTCTTCTTCTTAGTTTACACATCATAGTTCTGGTTATCTCTTCCGTCCTGTTTTTCGTACATATTACATCCTCCTATCATGTGGTTGTCTAACATTAAAGCTTAGTTCGTCTATATCACGCATCAATTTTTTCTGAAGAACTAAATTGTTATTCATTTTTCTTGTCAGCTTGACTTAACCTGGCACAGAAGAAAGAGGAAGAAACACGAAATGGCAGGGAACAGGAACCGGGAGAATCCTGCAGATTCTGCTGGTACTGATGGTGCAATAGAAGGTCAAAGTCCAGCTAAAAATTCTACGAATAGGGTGTCCCATGCTGCACAAGCTGTAGAAAAATCCAAACAGAAACAAATAGATGCCACCAAACAAGCAGAGACAACCCTAGTTCTTGCAACACCTTCCACAGTACTACCAGCTGCACGAGTTACTCGTGCGTCAACTGAGCTAGCAGCACGTTCCCAAGCTCCCTTGCCACTCGACACTACTTCCCAAGCACTCTTGACACAAGACGAGTTGGCAAGATCAGATGAACCTTGTGAGCTTCAACAACAAGAAGGTAGTTGCTGGAGTCAAGTTACAGTTGCTTGCTTCTTTATATGTAGTATCACAGTTTGATGTACACTAACACTTCCTATGTTTCTTGTTGGACTAGCACCTAGGCGGAAGAGGAAACAAACATCAGGGATAATGCTCGATAGGTTAACTAAATCTAGAGGAGGAAGAATGGAGATCCATTTTGCGGCAGGTTTAAAAAGGCCGCGTGATGCTACAAAGTCAGCCAAGTTAGTATCAGAGGTAGCGATTGCCGTTAGGTGTCATGTATGTATCCTCCCAACATGGATTTAGTACAGGAATGACAAAGACGAAACCCAGTTCAACACCTTCCTCGACCATTTATCTGTAAGTATGGTTATGTATGGAAACTAGTAATATCGTCTTGCTCTGTCCCATACTTTCTAGGTTGCTGATAATGAGACTCCCATAATTTTCAACAGATGAGGTTCAAGTTGGATAGCCAAGATGATGCAACCAGACAAGCTTGCACCCATGCTTTCAAGTCTACTCTGCGACAGTATCGGTATAACTTGAGGAAAACTCACTTTGAAGGCAAGGCTAATAGTGAACATTCAAAACATCTCCAGTGGAAAATATATTGGATGAAGACTGGAGGGGCCTCGTTAAACACTAGTCTGATCCAGAGTATCAGGTACATTATATATATGTTGAAGTCCTATTTATGCATGTGCCACACAAATCTATCTTCTTGTAGGTGAACTGGTCAAAGAACAAGGCTAACCGTACGAAAGTGAAATTCCAACAGACGACATGATCTTGTAGCTCTATTGCACACTGCGAGGCTCTTGTAATTAGCTATTGTTTCACTCTTTTCGTTGTACCATATTATTAGATCTATATTGACTTGTTCCATATGCAGAGGTAAGCCCGCAAGGACCAAAAAGTACCTGTACCAAATGTTATGGAAATCTTCAAGGACTGTCACACCAGCAAGAAGAAGGGCATGACTACACCAGTCAAAGCCGTTGTTGTAAGTCATTAATCCTCGTGCATTTTATCTACTACTTACTCTGACTTGTGCCTTGAACTGCATGGTTTGCAGCCAATGTCTATTACTCTTTTCAATTTTATACACAATTGTCTTAGCGTATCATTTCACCTTACAAGGTTTAAAAGAGAGGAGTGATGTTCCTTTGATCTTGACATGTAATCTAGTTCTGTGCTGGACTTGCCCACACAACGTTACAATTCCATGTTTGTCTATTCTCAGTTGTTTTGTGATATGAATGATGGCATACTATGCTTACCGTATTATAAACTTCGTCTCTTAATCCTTAGCCCTCAATACAATGTGAATAAATAGACAATACATTAGCAATGGTACATGGTCATATGTTTGGAACCTGGTTTTATTATGTACTTCGCAATAAAATATAACTAATATATTACATGGGTTCACCATAATAAGTTTTGTATATAGACCAAAGCTATTTTGTTTGGTTTTGCTGCCTCCTTAATATCTTATGTTCTGGTACTACTAATGTAAAACCTCAACTTTCCAGATAGCTATGGAAAAAATGGTGGAACCACCACCTTCTGAAGGTGGCGAGGCGACTATAACCGCAATGTCAGCTCTTGTTGCAGTGGGTCAGTACCTGTCCAATAATAGTGCCAAAAGGACGTTCCTGCGTAATACTGGGTTGGTTGTTAAGGCAATCTCATCCAAACTGCATCATGATCAAGATATGCAAGCTCAAAACAATGTTGTATCTGCGCTCCAGACACAAGTCCATTCCCTAACAGAGACCCTTTGTGAAACAAGGAGAGACATTGTTCGATGTTGTCAAGATATGCATGGTTTTGAAACCAGACTATCAAACATTTGCTATGTTGTTCAGGAGCCTAGGAGAACTGAAGGCGAAGGTTATGGTGCTCCATCGGACAATACAACATGGAAACGTAATAGTCAGGTCAAATGAACTAAGCATCTGAACTTATGGTGGTGCATTTATCTGCTAGACTCTTAACTTTTATGCCAACCTTCCTTTTGTTTTATAGTTGTAATTTGTTTTGGTGCAAAACAAAATTTGTTCTTAACGTGCAGCCACCGGCTGAAGAAAACAGCAAGCCATTTTTGTATAGTGTAGGGTGTTCCCTATATTTGCACTGGTGGCGATCTTTGATGCCCACTGGGTGTAGTTAACATGGGCCTCCTATGGGCCATAGAAATAATGGGCCTTCCAAGGGCCGTAGAAACAATGGGCCTTCTACGTGGCATAGAAACAATGGGCCTTATACGGGCTGTAGACACAATGGGCCTTCTACGGGACGTATCATCAATGGCCCTTCTACGGGCCGTATGATCGGTTGGCCAAACATGGGCCAATAACAGACCACATTATGGCGGTAAATGGGCTAGCATTGAAATCGTCCGTTAATGGACCGACCATAACGGGCCGTCATTAATCGGCAGTATTTGATGATGCTATGAAAACGGCCCAACGTATTACCGGGCCACAAACGGGACGACTGTAACCACGGGCTGAATTTGGCCCACAAGAAGAAAATGACAGTAACGGGCCGTAAGTAAACGAAAGCTGGAAATAAGCCCAAGAATAAATGGGCCCTAAGAAGGCCGAAAGATAACATGGGCTGGAAACGACCCAACGGAATAATGGGCCGTTAATGGGTATAAAGTGATATTCATGGGTATAAAGTGACACACTGTTCATTACGGGCGAGTTTTACCATGGGCCGTTAATGGGCCGGGAGTAATAAGGGCCTCATATGGGCCGAAAGACGTCATGGGCCGTACATGGGCCGGAAGTTAAAACAGGATGGAATTATATTGGACGGCCCAGATGACGCTACTAGGCCTAATTCTGATAGGCCGTAAATGGCCCATGGGTTAGCGGGCTGTAAATGGGCTATATGCGAACAAGCCGTTAATAGGCTTGCCGTGGGACGGCCCGCCACCTTTTGACCAAGTCAAATGGGCCGGCATTTTCACATGAATGGGCCTCTATTGGGCCGTGCCACGTGTTGACGTATCATATGCGCTTTGGGTCCAATGAGTGGATGACATCTGTCCCAACGGTGAGCCGACACGTGTTTCCTCCAGCCAATGATGATTTTACATGTGGAAAATTCCCATTGGTCGGGGCTGTTAACGGGTTATCGGATCCAAAACCGGACCCGATAGCTTAACGGTGTTCCGTTACGGTGGATGCCACGTGTCAGTCACCCTTGATGAAAGCACTTCTGTGACGCGTGATTTATCATCATGGAAGTGGACACTTCCGTGATGATAATTTTGGTAATGTCATGGAACACTTCTATGACAGCACAGGTATGACTATCTTGATTCTGTCATAAAATCGTCATGGATGTACATGCATGACAGAAAATTTGACCTACTGTGACAAAAACATATCATCACGGAAGTGTATTTTTTTGTAGTGCCATCACCGGAGGGAATTTCTTGGGAAGCCATACTTTTGATTCTTATAATGCGATGATAGATTTGTTAGGCCCACCACCTCTTTTGGTCAATGGAACTATTTTAACTTTGGAACATGTGATGCAAAGGCTTGATATTATTGAAAATAAAATTTCCACTGTAGAGTTAATTGAAAATTTGGATAAAAAGATCCACAAACAAATTACACAATATGGATCTAAGGTAGGAGTTACACTGAAAAATCTTAAGGAAAAGGAACCCATAGTCAATGAAAAGATAGATCAAGATTCGACAAGAATTGATAAACTCGAAGAAATTATTACCAACTTGGGGTCTGCTTTTTCTGCCGTTAAAAACACCTCAAACCCTCCTCCTACCAAAGTTGCCAAATTTATCTATGATACTAAAAATAAGGGTGAATCTTCTAGTAAGAAAAATGAAGGTCTCAAATCAATAAGTGTTCACCCCAACTTTTTAGATATCATTACAGAACCTTTTTCTACAAATGAATTTCTTGATTTCCTACCTAGGAGTTTGATCATTTGCAAAAACGAAGAACGTCCTAAGGGTTATAAGTGTTCTATTGAAGAATTCCCTACCAAAGATGGCAATAGCTAGATCTATTCTTGTTTTTATGCCTAGCTAGGGGCGTTAAACGATAGCGCTTGTTGGGAGGCAACCCAATTTTATTTTTGTTCCTTGCTTTTTATTCCTGTTTAGTAATAAATAAATCATCTATCCTGTGTTATGATTGTGTTTTTTATGTTTTAGTTAGTGTTTGTGCCAAGTAAAGCCTCTAGGATCTTCTTGGGTGATTGTTATTTGATCTTGCTGAAAAAAACAGAAAGTATGTACTAACGAGAATAATTTTCATTTTCTTACCAGAGAGTGATAAAATACCAATTCCAACTACAGTAGATCAATATACAAATTATTTAGGACATCCTAATTTATCAGGATTTTTCGAGTCACATAAGTATTCGAAACTTCTAGATTGCTACACACTATTCTGTTTTTGACAGATTCTATTTTTTGTGTGTTGTTTGCTTATTTTGATGAATCTAGGGCTAGTATCAGGCGGTATGAACCATAGAGAAGTTGGAATACAGTAGGTTTAAGAACAATATAAAGAATGAGATCATTACAGTACCTTAAGGCGGTGATTTTTTTTCTTATACTAACGGAGCTCATGAGATTTTTTGTTGAGTTTTGTGTTGTGAAGTTTTCAAGTTTTTGGAACAAGGAGTGGCAAGAGCCTAAGCTTGGGGATGCCCAAGGCATCCCCAAGGTAAAATCCAAGAAAACCAAAAGCCTAAGCTTGGGGATGCCCTAGAAGGCATCCCCTCTTTCGTCTTCATCTATCGGTAACTTTACTTGAGGCTATAATTTTATTCACCACATGATATGTGTTTTGCTTGGAATGTCTTGTATGATTTGAGTCTTTGCTTTTAAAGTTTACCATAACCATCCTTGATGTACACACCTTTTGGGAGATACACACATGAATTGGAATCTATTAGAATACTCTATGTGCTACACTTATATCTTTTGAGCTAGATAATTTTGCTCTAGTGGAGCACGGTGGTGGTTTTATTTTATAAAAATTATTGATTTATCATGATTCACTTATATTATTTTGAGAGTCTTTTAGAACAGCATGGTAATTTTCTTTGGCTATAAAATTAGTCCTAATATGATAGGCATCCATGATGGGTATAATAAAAACATTCATATAGAGTGCATTAAATATTATGAGAAGTTTGATACTTAATAGTTGTTTTGAGATATAAATATGGTAATATTAGAGTCGTGCTGGTTGAGTAATTTTGGAATTGAGAAGTACTTGTGTTGAAGTTGGCAAGTCTCGTAGTATGCACGTATGGTAAACGTTGTGTGACAAATTTGAAGCATGAGGTGTTCTTTGATTGCTTTCCTTATGAGTGGCGGTCGGGGACGAGCGATGGTCTTTTCCTACCAATCTATCCCCCTAGGATCATGCGCGTAGTGCTTGGTTCTGATGACTTGTAGATTTTTGAAATAAGTATGTGAGTTCTTTATGACTAATGTTGAGTCCATGGATTATACGCACTCTCACCCTTCCATCATTGCTAGCCTCTTCGGTACCGTGCATTGCCTTTCTCACCACGAGAGTTGGTGCAAACTTTGCAGGTGCATCCAAACCCCGTGATATGATATGCTCTATCACACATAAGCCTCCTTATATCTTCCTCCAGACAGCCACCATACCTACCTATTATGGCATTTCCATAGCCATTCCGAGATATGTTGCCATGCCACTTTCCACTATTCCGTTTATTATGACACGCTCCATCATTGTCATATTGCTTTGCATGATCATGTAGTTGACATCGTATATGTGGCAAAGCTACCTTCATAATTCTTTCATACATGTCACTCTTGAATCATTGCATATCCCAGTACAACGTCGGAGGCATTCACATAGAGTCAATTTTGTTCTAAGTATCGAGTTGTAATTCTTGAGCTGTAAGTAAATAAAAGTGTGATGATTTTCATTACTAGAGCATTGTCCCATGTGAGGAAAGGATGATGGAGACTATGATTCCCCCACAAGTTGGGATGAGATTCCGGACGAAAAAAAGAGGCCATAAAAAAAGAAAAAGGCCCAAAAAATGATGAGAGAAAAAGAGAGAAGGGGCAATGTTACTATCCTTTTTCCACACTTGTCCTTCAAAGTAGCACCATGATCTTCATGATAGAGAGTCTCCTATTTTGTCACTTTCATATACTAGTGGGAATTTTTCATTATAGAACTTGGCTTGTATATTCCAATGATGGGCATCCTCAAAATGCCCTAGGTCTTCGTGAGCAAGCAAGTTGGATGCACACCAACTTAGTTTCTTTTGTTGAGCTTTCATATATTTATAGTTCTAGTGCATCCGTTGCATGGCAATCCCTACTCCTTGCATTGACATCAATTGATGGGCATCTCCATAGCCTGTTGATTAGCCGCGTCAATGTGAGACTTTCTCCTCTTTTTTCTTCTCACACAACCTCCATCATCATATTCTATTCCACCCATAGTGCTATGTCCATGGCTCGCGCTCATATATTGCGTGAAAGTTGAAAGAGTTTGAAAAGGCTAAGTATGAAACAATTGTTTGGCTTGTCATCGAGGTTGTGCATGATGGGAGCATTTTGTGTGGCGAAAATGAAGCATGGCTAAACTACATGATTTTGTAGGGATAAGCTTTCTTTGTCTA
Source organism: Triticum urartu (assembly GCF_003073215.2). Taxonomy (NCBI): domain Eukaryota; kingdom Viridiplantae; phylum Streptophyta; class Magnoliopsida; order Poales; family Poaceae; genus Triticum; species Triticum urartu. The sequence continues at coordinate 642,160,244 of NC_053028.1, read as the reverse complement.
TATTATTTCGATAAGACATAATTGCTTGGTTAGCATGCTTGAAGTATTATTATTTTTATGTCAATATTAAACTTCTGCCTAGAACCTTTTGGATCTAAACATTCATGCCGCAATAAAGAGAATTACATTGAAAATTATGCTAGGTAGCATTCCACATCAAAAATCCTGTTTTTATCATTTACCTACTCGAGGACGAGCATTAATTAAGCTTGGGGATACTTGATACGTCTCCAACATATCTATAATTTTTTGATTGTTCCATGCTATTATATTATCTGTTTTGGATGTTTACTGGGCTTTATTATGCGCTTTTATATTATTTTTGGGACTAACCTATTAACCGAAGGCCCAGTGCAAATTGCTATTTTTTTGCATATTTCAGTGTTTCGCAGAAAAGGAATATCAAACGGAATCCAAACGGAACGAAACATTCACGAGGATCTTTTTTGGAACAAACACAATCCAGGAGACTTGGAGTGGAGGTCAAGGAAGCAACGAGGCGGCCACGAGGTAGGGCGGCGCGCCCAGGGGGTAGGCGCGCCCCCACCCTCGTGGGCCCCACGGAGCTCCACCGACCTACTTCTTTCGCCTATATATACTCTTATACCCTAAAAACATCCAGGGGAGCCACGAAATCACTTTTCCACCGCCGCGACCTTCTATACCCGTGAGATCCCATCTCGAGACCTTTTCCGGTGACCTACCGGAGGGGGATTCGATCACGGAGGGCTTCTACATCAACACCATAGCCTCGCTGATGATGTGTGAGTACTTTACCACAGACCTTCGGGTCCATAGTTATTAGCTAGATGGCTTCTTCTCTCTCTTTGGCTCTCAATACAAAGTTCTTCGCAATGTTCTTGGAGATCTATTTGATGTAATTCTTTTTGTGGTGTGTTTGCCGAGATTCGATGAATTGTGGGTTTATGATCAAGATTATCTATGAACAATATTTGATTCTTCTCTGAATTCTTATATGCGTGGTTTGATATCTTTGCAAGTATCTTCGAATTATCGGTTTTGTTTGGCCTACTAGATTGATCTTTCTTGCAATGGGAGAAGTGCTTAGCTTTGGGTTCAATCTTGTGTTGTCCTTTCCCAGTGACAGTTGGGGCAGCAAGGCACGTATTGTATTGTTGGCATCGAGGATAAAAAGATGGGGTTTATATCATATTGCTTGAGTTTATCCCTCTGCATCATGTCATCTTTCCTAGTGCGTTACTCTGTTCTTATGAACTTAATATTCTAGATGCATGCTGGATAGCGGTCGATGTGTGGAGTAATAGTAGTAGATGCAGAATTGTTTCGGTCTACTTGACACGGACATGATGCCTATATTCATGATTATGTCTAGATATCATCATAACTATGCGCTTTTGTATCAATTGCTTGGCAGTAATTTGTTCACCCACCGTAATATATGCTATCTTGAGAGAAGACACTAGTGAAACCTATGGCCCCCGAGTCTACTTTACATTATATAAGTTTCCGATCTACAATTCTAGTTTACTATTTATTTTGCAATCTTTACTTTTCAATATATACAACAAAAATACCAAAAATATTTATCTTATTATCTTTATCAGATCTCACTTTTGCAAGTGGCCGTGAAGGGATTAACAACCCCTTTATCGCATCGGTTGCAAGGTTCTTGATTGTTTATGCAGGTACTAGGCGACTTGCGTGTAGTCTCCTACTATAACATCCCAAATTTTCAATTTGGAATGTTATACACTAGATCATCATTGCATATCATATTTACTGCATTTTGGTTGATCCTAGAAATTTTTTCCCAACTCAAGGACCCTCGGAGAGAGTTGGGGATTTCGTTATTTTCATATTTGAGTTGTCTCAAATTTTGAAAAAATAGGAAAATTTGATTTTATTTATTTTATCTTCAATAATTTCCATTGCAAAAATATGAGAGAGGGAATAAAATGACTTTCCCAAAATAAAGAAATATTGAGGATTTAATAAAAAAATCAAATAACATTTTATTTGGTTTTATTTGCTATTTATTTGAATTTAGGAAACTGCGTGATTTTCAAAATTGTATTTAGGCCCCAAATAAATGTTCATCCTGTGTGGCTTGATTTTAGAAGCCGGGGAAAATTTATTTCGGGATTTTCGGAGTCCGTTTAGTATTTCTTTTATTTGTTTTTCTGCGTGTTATTATTTAAAAAAAAACGCAAACCGACTCCGGGTCGTACCCGAGCGGGACTCCGCCCGGGGCAGCCTTTATAAGGAGCCCGCCCGCCCGAGCCGGCTAGCCCACCAGTGCCCCAGCCCTCCTCGAGCCCTGCACCACGCCCTAACCCTAGGCCGCCGCCGCCGCCGCGCACCGCCCCGTGCTGCCCCGCCGCCTCGCCGCCGCCCCGCGTCGCCCCGCCGCTGCCTCGCCGCCCCGCGCCGCCTCGCCGGAGCCGCCCCGCCGCCCGCCAGAGCCGCCGTTGAGGTAGCCGCCGTCTCCGGCTGTTTTCTTTAGAAAACCGCCCGGTTTTTTTAAAAAAGCCGCGGTTTATTTTTTTTTAGATCTGTTTTTTTAGAACGGTTTTTTTTGGTTTAGGCTAATTAGCGAGCGTTCGCTCGTTCGTTCGTTTTAACGAACGTGTTCGTCGTTTAGATCCAGTTAACAAACGTTCGTTCCTTAAACTGTTCGTCATTTTTCTTTTTCTCGTATTAAATCCGCGGTTTTTCTGATCGCGATTTCTGATCCGATTTTTGTTTTAGTATAACTTTTTGCTCGTTTATCGGAATCAGACGATTCAAGCGCCTGGAGTTTCGTCTCAAACCCTCTTTCCGTTTAACCAACTCAAACAAGTTTTTTCCACTGTAAAAATTTCCCTAGATCCAGAATAGGAATCGAAGCTTGTTTCTTTTGCCGTTTGTCTTTTGTTGCTTCGTTCGATTTGATTCTTTTGCCAACCAGAGTTCTTATGTTGAACTTTCTGGTTAGATCTCTTATTTGAGTTTTACCTGTGCATTAGTTGAGTACTTATTGTATGCTTGTTTGCTTGCGATAGAGTACCCGGAGTGCGCCGCTTGTTACTTCGAATCACTAAGTTTCGCGGATCATCAGCAAGGCAAGTAACACTTTGATCATACCTTCTACTACCCAGTTTTATTGCATTAGATCAATCCTTACACATTGCATGATTAGGATCTAAATAAATTGTGGGTTTGGGAAGTAGTTGAGGTAGTACATATTACATGTTTATTATCAAAACTTTGGGAGTTACTTCTATGTTTGCTTATTATTGCTATGCTATGCTAGTAGACGTGGATTGGGTGAGTGATATCCATGACAGATGTGAGATTTTTAAATCAATGGTTTATCTAAGGTGGCCACTTAAATACACATCTGGGTGGACTGAGGTACCTGGGTATTCCAGGATTGCCTGTTTTTTTATGGACCACCACCGAGGCCCAAAGGGATCTTGAGATTTTTCATGCTAGAAACTTCCGTGTGCAGCCACAAGCTATTATGGGCTCTAGCATAGTTGACTAAGTCATGCAAACTCTTACAGTGGTAGACTAGCAGATGTAGGGGATGTAGGTGGTACGGTCTACCCATCATAAGGTGCTAGCGCTTCTGAAAGACTATGTCTCGGTCATCCGTTTCTCAAACACCATGTAGTGCGAGAATCCCAACGGAGGAGATCGAGTCTTGTGGGGAAAAGTGCACAAACCTCTGCAGAGTGTATAAACTAATCATGGTTAGCCGTGTCCCCGGTTATGGACATCTTGAGTATCTAGTACCTGGATTATCATGTGAATCTCAACATGTTACTATAAAATTTAATTTGATGGGTTTGTTTAATGATGTTACTTAATTGGGATTGAGGATGCTGTCAACCATTCTCAATGTTCAACAACCACCATAATAGTTAAAAAAATGTATTCCTTTGCAGTAGGGAAAAATTGGCTTTACGCAAAACTGTAACCATAGAGCTTTCCACCAGCCAAATATGCATATAGTATAGTTGTTTCATTCCATTACTCTCTATGTGTTACATTGCCAGCATATTCCATGTGCTGGCCCGCTTTCGGGCTGCAACATTAATGTTGCAGACTTTTCAGACGACGATTAAGGAGTTTTAGGTCGTGATTCTATACTCAGTGATGCCGTTGGAGTTGATGGACTCACTTATCTTCCAAGCCTTCCGCTGTTATCATTATTAGATGGCCTTAAGCCATATTTATTGTAATAAGTTCTCTATTGAGACACTCGATGTAATAAGTGTGTGATTGCTACTCTGTTATAAATCCTTCAAGTACTGTGTGGTGTCAGCATTACTGATCCAGGGATGACACCAGAGCACAGAGATTGGACTGTTTGAGGTCTGGTCGCTACAAGATGGTATCAGAGCACACGCTGACTGTAGGACACGACCACTAAGCTAAAAAACCTAGATCACTACCCACTCTCTTCTCTTCTGACCTCTCATCTTTTCTACTCCTTAGGATGGCGGATGCAAGGAACAAGTTCATGCAACCGGATGAAGATACAGCCTTTGGACGTCACTTGAAGGAAGTCACTAGATACCTGAACATAGAAGTACCAAGCTTCACCGGAACCTACAACGCCACTTTACCTGAAGAAGAAGAAGAGCGATGGATGATTCAAGTTCAAGTTCCAGGAAGGACATTTATGCCAGTCACTGAGCCCATAGAGTTTTCTTTTGATGCACCAACTTGGAGTCTAGGAAAGAGCATGGCAGCTCACATCGCCATGGGACGCATTGGAGAAGTCTACCGCAATGATCTCAAGAATACTATCTACCAGATTTGTGGGCGCCGAGATGAGCACTGGGAGATGATCAGCACCAGAAAGGATAGATCAATTGTAGCTTTTATCCAGGAGTTAAACCAGCACATTCAATGTCAGGAGAACCAAATCTGCGCCGACATGATAGACCTGAAGAAGGCAAGGACAAGAATCAAGGAATTGGAGGAAGAACTCAAGGCTACACGTGAAGATTTTGAAGAAGAAATTGAAGTATTAGTGGGTAAGAATGCCAACCTAACAATGAAGATTGGAATATTTATGGGAGGCCCTACGCCAGTAGATGAAGACGAAGAACCCAAGGAGATTCACCCAGAAGACTACATCGTCATCGACGACACCGACTCGGATCCAGATGATAGCGATGATGACTATGTTGATGAAGCCGGAGCAGATATCATGGAGTCTGCAACCGAAGAATATTCCTAGTAGACCACCTCATCAGTAGTAGTAGTCCACCATGTAAATATAGTAGTCCGAGCACTTTTGCGATAGTTAGATCGATTGTATGCCCTTGTTTGATTGAATGAAGTGAATTGTTTGCTTTTTCCTCATGTGCATATGGGTAGTGTTTTCTCTTTAGACCCCCTCTATTCTTAAATCTCATCTTTTCTAAACCCTCAGATGCCTCCGAGACGTGACCCCGGATTTACATTTCCACCGGAGGTCACCCAGTTGATCCATCAGCAGAACAAGTTGATGAAGTTGCTAGTCCAGAATCAGAATCAGGGGAACAACAACAACAACCCACCACCACCACCACCTGTTGATCACTTAGCCCGTTTTCTTAGGCTGAATCCGCTGGTGTTTTCCAGTAGCACCGAGCCGATAGTAGCAGATGATTGGCTCCGCAAGACAGCTAGAGAATTGACCACAACAAGATGCACGGATGCGGAGAAGGTGAAGTTTGCCGCACATCAGCTTGAAGGACCTGCAACATCATGGTGGGAGAATTTCACAGCCACTTTCCCTGTTGATACTATCACATGGGACCAGTTTCAGCAGGCTTTTCGAGCTGCCCATGTTTCATCAGGAGCTATGACCATGAAGAAGCGAGAGTTTCGCAACTTGCGCCAAGGAGGACGAACAGTAGGCCAGTATGTGGAGGACTTTAGTAAGCTAGCATGTTATGCCCCAGATGACGTTGCTACGGATGCAGCTAAGCAGGAGAAGTTTCTGGAAGGACTGAATGATGAGTTGAGCATGCAGTTGATGGTAGCAACCTTCAACAACTACCAGGAGTTGGTAGATCGTGCTCTTATGATTGAAGGGAAGCAGCAGCAAATTGAAAATCGCAAGAGGAAGTATACACAAGGAAAGTACAATTCAGGAGCTCAGCAGAAGCCACGATTTACCCCTAGACCAGGAGAACATTTTCAGCATACCCGTGGAGGAGGTAGCACGCACAATCACAATGGCCCCAGGAATGGTAATGGGAATGGAGGAAGCAACGACCAGAACCGCACCAACCCATCAACCCCAGCCAAGAAAGACCTGAGCCAAGTCACTTTCTTTAAGTGCCAGAAGACCGGACATTATGCCAATGAATGTCCTGAATCATAGAATGCAAATGGCAATGGAAGCTCTGGGAAGAAGCCGAACCCTTTCAATAGGGGACAGGTGAACCACGTTAGTGTGGAGGAGGTTGAAGAGCATCCGGATGGAGTAATCGGTAAGTTTTTGGTTAAGTCATTTACTGCACTCGTTCTTTTCGATACTGGTGCATAACATTCATACATATCAAGGGGATTTGTGGCTAAGTATAAACTGCCGACCCAAGCCCTTAGGTCACCCATGTTAGTAACCTCGCCTCGAGCAGAATATATGGCTAGTCTATGGTGTGACCGGTTACCATTAAGGATTGGTAACTATGTTTTTCCCTCAGACCTAATAGTATTGGAATCCCAAGGATTGGATGTGATATTAGGCATGGATTGGTTATCAAAGTATGAAGAGAATATTGAATGTGCTAGTAAGTCAATTTTGCTTACCACCCTAGAAGGGAGAAGGATCAAGTATGTATCCCGACATGTGCCACAGAGGACTCAAGTAAATTGCTTAACAGGAGTTGTGCAGGAGGAAGTACCAGTAGTGAAGGATTTCCCTGAAGTATTTCCAGAAGAGTTGCCGGGCATGCCACCGGATAGAGATATTGATTTTTTGATTGAGCTATTGCCAGGCACAGGGCCAATATCAAAGAGACCATATAGGATGCCTGCAAAGGATTTGGTGGAAATTAAGAAGCAAATTAAGGAGTTACTGGATAAAGGTTATATTCGCCCATGTTCTTCACCTTGGGGATCGCCAGTACTTCTAGTGGAGAAGAAGGATGGATCGTTAAGGATGTTTGTCGATTATCGAGGATTGAATGAAGTAACCATCAAGAACAAGCACCCACTACCGATGATCAATGATCTATTTGATCGATTGCAAGGAGCTAAGGTATTATCCAAGATCGATCTGCGATCAGGATACCGCTAGTTGAAGATTCGGGAACAGTGTATACCCAAGATGGCTTTTACCACCAGGTATGGGCTGTACGAGTATACCGTTATGTCATTTGGTCTGACTAACGCACCTGCATATTTTATGAACATGATGAACAAGGTGTTTATGGAGTTCTTGGATAAGTTCGTCGTAGTGTTCATTGATGATACCCTGGTTTACTCAAAGAATGAAGAGGGGCATAAGGAACATTTGCGTTTGGTTCTTGGAAAGCTCAGGGAACATCAACTATATGCCAAGTTTAGCAAATGTGAGTTTTGGTTGAAGGAAGTTGGATTTCTCAGACACGTTATATCCAGAGAAGGTATAGCAGTAGACCCCACTAAAGTTGATACCGTGACCAAGTGGGAAGCACCAACCACCGTGGGAGAGATCCGGAGTTTTCATGGACTCGCAGGATACTACCGGAGGTTTATTGAGAATTTCTCAAAGATTGCGAAGCCTATGACTGAGTTGTTGAAGAAGGATACCAAGTTCATATGGAAAGAGGAATGTGAGGCTAGTTTTCAGGAGTTGAAGAAACGTTTGGTTACTTCACCAGTATTGATTCTACCAGACCAGACCATGGATTATGAGGTGTATTGCGACGCTTCATGTCGAGGACTTCGAGCAGTGCTTATGCAGGAAGGGAGAGTTGTTTCATATGCCTCACGACAGCTTAAGCCTCATGAGTTGAATTATGCTACGCATGATTTGGAGTTAGCAGCGTAGTGCATGCACTAAAGACCTGTAGACATTTTCTGATTGGAAACCATTGCGAAGTGTACACGGATCATAAGAGTCTGAAGTATATTTTCACACAGAACGAGTTGAACCTCAGACAAATGAGATGGTTGGAGCTCATCAAGGATTATGATATGAAATTGCATTATCACCCTGGAAAGGCTAACGTAGTAGCTGACACATTAAGCCGTCAGAGCCATGTCAACACCCTAATGATGGGAGAATTACCAAGGGAGTTAGCCGAAAATCTTCGAGAGTTATGTTTAGAAATAGTCCCGAGAGGCTATGTAGCAGCATTGGAGATTAAGTCTACTTTGATGGATAAAATCAGAGAAGCCCAAAGGACTGACAATGAGATTGCTTCTATTAAGGAGAAAATTAGCAACGGAAAAGCTAAGGGATTTCGTGAGGATGAGCACGATAACTTATGGTTTGAAGACCGTGTTTATGTGCCAAATCATCCGGAGCTTAGGAAGCTAATTCTGCAAGAGGCCCATGATTCACCATATTCGATTCACCCAGGAAATACCAAGATATATTTGGATTTGAAGGATATTTTTTGGTGGACCGGAATGAAGAAGGATATTGCGGAGTACGTAGCAGTTTGTGATGTATGTCAGAGAGTGAAGGCAGAGCATCAGAAGCCAGCAGGATTGCTACAACCATTGCCGATACCCGAATGGAAGTGGGATAAGCTAGGCATGGATTTTATTACAGGATTGCCCAGAACACGTTCAGGCTATGACTCGATATGGGTTGTAGTCGATCGTTTGACAAAGGTAGCTCATTTCATTCCAGTGAAGACTACCTATACCAGTGCAAAGTTGGCAAAGATGTACATGACCAGGATCGTATGTCTGCATGGAGTTCCAAGGAGCATTGTATCAGATAGAGGAACCCAGTTTACTTCAAAGTTCTGGAATCAGTTGCATGAGACTTTGGGAACCAGACTAGAGTTTAGCACAGCTTTCCACCCGCAGATAGATGGACAGACTGAGAGAGTCAACCAGATCTTGGAGGATATGCTAAGAGCTTGTGCGCTAGATTACGGATCTAGTTGGGATGAGAATTTGCCATATGCAAAATTCTCTTACAACAACAGCTACCAAACCAGTTTGAAGATGGCCCCTTTCGAAGCCTTGTACGGAAGGAGGTGCAGGACCCCATTGTCCTGGGATGAAGTTGGAGATCGCCAGTTGTTTGGACTGGATCTGATAAAGGAATCTGAATAGAAAGTGAAATTAATTCGCGACAGGCTAAAGGTAGCTCAATCCAGGCAGAAGAGTTATGCAGATTCTAAATGCAAGGAGACAGTTTACGAAGTTGGAGACCGAGTTTATCTTCGAGTATCACCACTTCGAGGAGTTAAGCGCTTTGGAGTTAAGGGAAAGTTAGCGCCACGTTTTGTAGGCCCATACAAAGTATTGGAACGTATGGGAGAAGTAGCCTACAAGTTGGAATTGCCCGAAGGATTGTCAGGAGTTCATGACGTATTTCATGTATCCCAGTTGAAGAAGTGCCACGCGGAGATGGCTGACATACCGCTGAGAGATACGGTACCACTGGAAGCAATTCAGTTTGCAGTGATTTGACCTATGAGGAGAAACCAGTTAAGATTCTAGAGTATTCCAGTCGAGTCACCTACAGCAAGGTTATCAAGTTTTGCAAGGTTCAGTGGAGCCACCACACGGAGGATGAAGCCACCTGGGAACGAGAGGAAGATTTGTTGAAGGACCACCCTCACCTATTTTCTAGCCAACCCGAATCTCGAGGGCGAGATTCATCTTAAGGGGGGTAGGTTTGTAACATCCCAAATTTAGTTTTTTTAGATCTGTTGGGCCCACCGGACCCGCCGCCACGATTTCTGATCCGATTTTCGTTTTAGTATAACTTTTTGCTCGTTTATCGGAATCAGGCGATTCAAGAGCTTGCAGTTTCGTCTCGAAACCCTCTTTCCATTTAACCAACTGAAACAAGTTTTTGCCACTGTAAAAATTGCCCTAGATCCAGAATAGTAACCGAAGCCTGTTTCTTTTGCCATTTGTCTTTCCTTGCTTCGTTCGATATGATTTTTTTTGCCAACCGGAGTTCTTAAGTTGAACTTTCTGGTTAGATCTCTTATTTGAGTTTTACCTGTGCATTAGTTGAGTACTTATGGTATGCTTGTTTGTTTGCGATAGAGTACCCGGAGTGCGCCGCTTGTTACTTCGAATCACTAATTTCGCGGATCATCAGCAAGGCAAGTAACACTTTGATCATACCTTCTACAACCCAGTTTTATTGCATTAGATCAACCCTTACACATTGCATAATTAGGATCTAAATAAATTGTGGGTTTGGGAAGTAGTTGAGGTAGTCACATGTATACATGAGTAACTTTCATTGCTCTGATACCACTTGATAAAGGCGAGGGTCCCGATCTTTCGATGAGATGATAACTATCGATTTGGTGGAGACGACTTTGACGATCCGACTACAAACGTGCACGACATTGCGCCTTAGCAATCGCTAAAGCAATCTCCTAAGGTTACTGACGATGCTGGAAGCACGGTCAGCCTGACCACGAAGGTCTATTCCTGCAAGCAATCGAAGAACGAGCAAGAATATGATAAAGCAATCTGAATATTGCAAATAAATATGAAGTATTGATAATGGTGGGGATCCGGAAGCGGTCTTGGTCTGGTCGTTGGACACAAACGAAGTACACGAAGTTGCAATGGCTAACTTTTAACTAAACAAATCCCAACCAAAAAACTACTAGATGGATCTACTTATATAGGAGCAAGGGGTGGCGGCCAAGGAGGTGGGAGGACGTCCCAAGGCAGCCTAAAACTAACCCTAGGTCGTACAAGGCTCATGGGCCCAAGTGGAGGTGATGCAACACCTTTGGGCTTGTAGTTTGACTCGGATTCTGCTGCAATGTCAGATTGTTTCGTCCGTAACTCAACGCTCCGGACGAATTTGAAGGTGAATCCAATTGGGTTGGAAAGAGCACGAAATCTAGTTTCCAAAAAAAAGAATCACCCAATTCGGAGTCCGTATGAAAAAGTTGTTGGCGTTTTGAGTCAGGTATGTCTGTGCAGTCCGAATCTGAATCCAGAACGTGAGAGACTTGGACTCTATCTTCTCTTCGCCCAAAAGTGACGTGAGAGGACTTTTTGAACACAACCTAAACTTCTCCTTTTCCCTTATCTTCATATGTGGATTGTACAAATGTCCCATACACCTACAATTAGACAAAACACAAAAGTGTGTGAAGTATTTTTGTTCTGGATAACATAAATAGATTATTGAATAGTTTGCATTAGAAATCACCTGACAAATATGCATGTATGCAATATTTTTGGTCATATCCAAGGTAGTCATGTCCTCATCAACCTATTACCTGTTTATTATCAATCCTTTGGGAGTTACTTCTACGTTTTCTTATTATTGCTATGCTATGCTAGTAGACGTGGATTGGGTGAGTGATATCCATGACAGATGTGAGATTTCTAAATCAATGGTTTATCTAAGGTGGCAACTTAAATACACATCTGGGTGGACTGAGGTACCTGGGTATTCCAGGATTGCCTGTTTTTTTTATGGACCGCCACCCAGGCCCAAAGGGATCATGAGATTTTTCATGCTAGAAACTTCCATGTGCAACCACAAGCTATTATGGGCTCTAGCATAGTTGACTAAGTCGTGGGAATTCTTACAGTGGTAGACTAGTAGATGTAGGGGATGTAGGTGGTACGGTCTACCCATCGTAAGGTGCTAGCGCTTCTGAAATACTATGTCTCGGTCATCCGTTTCTCAAACACCATGTAGTGCGAGAATCCCAACGGAGGAGATCGAGTCTTGTGGGGAAAAGTGCGCAAACCTCTGCAGAGTGTATAAACTAATCATGGTTAGCCGTGTCCCCGGTTATGGACATCTTGAGTATGTAGTACCTGGATTATCATGTGAATCTCAACATGTTACTATAAAATTTAATTTGATGGGTTTGTTTAATGATGTTACTTAATTGGGATTGAGGATGCTGTCAACCATTCTCAATGTTCAACAACCACCATAATAGTTAAAAAAATGTATTCCTTTGCAGTAGGGAAAATTTGGCTTTACGCAAAACTGTAACCATAGAGCTTTCCACCAGCCAAATATGCATATAGTATAGCTGTTTCATTCCATTACTCTCTTTGTGTTACATTGCCAGCATATTCCATGTGCTGGCCCGCTTTCGGGCTGCAACGTTAATGTTGCAGACTTTTCAGACGACGATTAAGGAGTTTTAGGTCGTGATTCTATACTCAATGATGCCGTTGGAGTTGATGGACTCACTTATCTTCCAAGCCTTCCGCTGTTATCGTTATTAGATGGCCTTAAGCCATATTTATTGTAATAAGTTCTCTATTGAGACACTCGATGTAATAGGTGTGTGATTACTACTCTGTTATAAATCCTTCAAGTATTGTGTGGTGTGAGCATTACTGATCCAGGGATGACACCAGAGCACAGAGATTGGACCGTTTGAGGTCTGGTCGCTACACCTACTAGATTGATACCTTGGTTCTAAAAAATGGAGGGAAATACTTACGCTACTTTGCTACATCACCCATTCCTCTTCAAGGGAAAACCAACACATGCTCAAGAGGTAGCAAGTGATACGTCTCTGCCGTATCTACTTTTCCAAACACTTTTGCCCTTGTTTTGGACTCTAACTTGTACGATTTGAATGGACCTAACCCGGACTGACGCTGTTTTCAGCAGAATTGCCATGATGTTGTTTTATGTGCAGAAAACAAAAGTTCTCGGAATGACCTGAAACTCCACGGAATATCTTACAATAAATAGTAAAAAATCCTCGCCAAAGATGAAGACCAGGGGGCCCACACCCTTGCCAAATTTATACTGGGCCACCATAGTGGTTTGCTATCAATATTATTTTGAAGTTAACAGTTCGTCGGTGGGGAATTGAGGAAGAAATATGCTTAGGAAAATGTACCAAGGTGGTTCTTCAAAGAAGCAAGGATCCAGGCTTGCAATGCGTGATGCTGACGAAGAGCCAGCAAGAGACGCTCTAGTGCGTCCTTGTGAGTGGCCTTCTGAAAATTTTATGGATCGAGCGGGAATTAAAAAAGAATTTAACGCATATGTGCGTAATGCGGGTCTTGAGAACTTTGAGGTAGACAAATGCCCCCAGTATCATGATCTCACAAGCTCTTTTGTGAGGAGGTTTGAGTATTCATCTTCGCGTAATTCTCCTTCATTCATGTTTGATCTTTATAACAAATCTTATACCATGGACATGGAGGATTTTTCTTTTTCTTGCAAACTTCCACAATGGGGTAGTGTTAGGGATCCCCCTAAATCTGAATTTAGAAACTTTCTTGCTAGTATAACTGTAGGGGAATCTAGAGATATAACGCAAGCTACCATAGGGAGCATTCACTTTCCTGCTATACATTATTTTGCTCTCTTCATAGGTAGGTGCATAAATGCTAAGGAAGAAGCATGTCACATGTGTGTCCCTGACCTTAGCATTCTCAGGAGTGCTGTGTCGGGAGACCAATCTTATCATATGGGAGCCATTATAGCTCGTAGGTTGCATCATAATAGACATAATGGAGATTTCTTTGGAGGAATTTATGCAACGCTCTTAGCTAAATTTCTTGAGATAGACGTTCATGAAGGAGACATGGAGTTCCTCCTGCTTATTTAGATTTTGATTCTATGGTTTCCCACCATTTTGTCGAGAGGAACAAATCACCTCTCCAGTATCGACTAATCTTTGACAGACGTCGTGCTGTCCATATTACTCTCCCTACTCCTGCTTTCTTTGATTATCAGGCAAGAGGAGGATATACTATTACTAGAGAGGAGGCAGATGAGTACGAGAGGAGAGCGGAGGCCGCTCGTCTCCACACTGCAGCTCAGGAGGCGATAGCCGCTGCATCACAATACGACCCCAACAACTATTATTATGGATATCAGCCAGGCCAGCCGTGGCCATAAACCAACTTAGGCCAGAAGCCTAAGCTTGGGGGAGTACGTATTTCTCACCGACGTTACATTTATGTTCACACCCACTCATTGCTAGATGTCCGTGCTCATACTTTTTTATTGTATCATCCATGCTAGTTTATTTCCTTTTATGCTTTCTTCTTGTGTGTTTAATAAACCTTAAGAAAAAGCAAAAAAAATAGTTGTAGCTTTTAATTAATTTACATTCCATGCTTGCAGTAGTAATTAAAAAGAAAACCCAAAAATATTTCCTGTTCTTCTTTTGCTTGTTGGGAGCTATCCCGTGTAAATAGTTTTATTTCTTTTCTTTGGGGGTCAGTAGGAGAAGACCATGATTAAATTGTTGAAATGGTTCTTATATGCATTATTGTTTATCTAACAAAAGATCCCATATTGCCTTTGTCTTCTCCTGTTTATTAAATGCTCACAGATTCCAGCTTAGTCCAATGCACGTGCACTCTTATTATTATTCACATCGTTCAGTCGTGCAAGTGAAAGGCAATTATGATGATATATGATGGACTGACTGAGATGAGAAAAGCTGGTACGAACTCGACCTCTTTTGTTTTTGTTAATATGATGAGTTCATCGTTCTTGATTCAGCTTGTTATGAATAAACATGTTTGCGATGACAATTAGAGATCATAGTTGCTTGTGCCATGCTTGATTAGCTATGAGTTATAATGGTTTACCTTGCATGCCAACATGCTATTAAAATGGTTATGATGTGGTATGATAGGGTGGTATCCTCCTATGAATGATTTAAGTGACTTGACTTGGCACATGTTCACACATGTAGTTGAAACAAATCAACATAGCCTTCACGATATTTATGTTCATGGTGGATTATATCCTACTCATGCTTGCATCCAATGTTTATTAATTTTAATGCACGTACATGGCTGTTGTCGCTCTTTAGTTGGCCGCTTCCCAGTCTTTTGCTAGCCTTCACCTGTACTAAGTGGGAATACGGCTTGTGCATCCAAACTCCTTAAACCCCAAAGTTATTCCACATGAGTCCACTATACCTTCCTATATGCGGTATCTACCTGCCGTTCCAAGTAAATTTGTATGTGCCAAACTCTAAACCTTCAAATAATCATCCTATTTTGTATGCTCGAATAGCTCATGTATCAACTAGGGATGTCTGTAGCTTCCATGTTAGGCGCGTTATTCTCAAGAGGAGTGGACTCCGCTCCTCACTCACGAGATAAAGGGTTGGTCATCGGGATGCCCGGTCCCATGCTTTATGCAAACTAAATCAAAAATAATTGCAAACAAAACTCCCCCTAGGACCTGATGTATGTTGGAGGCACTTGTTGTTTCGAGCAAGCCATGGATTGATGTTTGTTGGTGGAGGGGGAGTATAAACTTTACCATTCTGTTTGGGAACCGCCTATAATGTGTGTAGCATGGAAGATATCGCCATCTCCTGGTTGTTATGTTGACAATGAAAGTATACTGTTCAAAATATTATTCACCTCTATTTCAAAACCGAGCTCTGGCACCTCTACAAAGCCCTGCTTCCCTCTGCGAAGGGCCTATCCATTTACTTTTATGTTGAGTCATCACCCTCTTATTAAAAGCACTAGCTCGAGAGCGCAACTGTCATTTGCATTCATCACTATTAATTTATATTGGGTGTGACTATGATTGGATCTCTTTTACCATGAATTACAATGTCTAGTCAGTCCTTGATCTTTAAAGGTGCTTTGCATTTATGGTTTGCGGTCTCAGAAAGGGCTAGCGAGATACCATCTTGTTATATCATATTATGATTGTTTTGAGAAAGTGTTGTCATCCGAGTTTTATTATTATGGCTCGCTAGTTGATTATGCTATTGATATGAGTAAACATGAGACCTGAGAATTATTGCAAATGTGGTTAGTTATAATCTTTGCTGAAAACTTGAATGCTAGCGTGACATATTTACAACAACAAGAGAAAACAGAGTTTGTAAAAGTTTTTCTTTATTTCTTTCAGTTTGACAATTGAATTGCTTGAGGACAAGCAAGGGTTTAAGCTTGGGGGAGTTGATACGTCTCCGCCGTATCTACTTTTCCAAACACTTTTGCCCTTGTTTTGGACTCTAACTTGTATGATTTGAATGGAACTAACCTGGACTGACGCTGTTTTCAGCAGAATTGCCATGATGTTGTTTTATGTGCAGAAAACAAAAGTTCTCGGAATGACCTGAAACTCCACGGAATATCTTATAATAAATAATAAAAATCCTCACCAAAGATGAAGACCAGGGGTCCCACACCCTTGCCACGAGGGTGGGGAGCGCCCCCCCCCCCCCCGGGCGCGCCCCCCTACCTCGTGGGCCCCCTGGAGACCCCCCCGACTCCAACTCCAACTCTATATAACTGCTTTTGGGGAGAAAAAAAATAGGAGAGAAGAAATCATCGCGTTTTATGATACGGAGCCGCCGCCAAGCCCTAAAACCTCTCGGGAGGGCTGATCCGGAGTCCGTTCGGGGCTCCGGAGAGGGGGATTCATCGCCGTCGTCATCATCAACCATCCTCCATCACCAATTTCATGATGCTCACCGCCGTGCATGAGTAATTCCATCGTAGGTTTGCTGGACGGTGATGGGTTGGACGAGATTTGTCATGTAATCGAGTTAGTTTTGTTAGGGTTTGATCCCTAGTATCCACTATGTTCTGAGATTGATGTTGCTATGACTTTGCTATGCTTAATGCTTGTCACTAGGGCCCGAGTGCCATGATTTCAGATCTGAACCTATTATGTTTTCATCAATATATGAGAGTTCTAGATCCTATGTTGCAAGTCTAAAGTCACCTATTATGTGTTATGATCCGTTAACCCCGAAGTGACAATAAGCGGGATACTTACCGGTGATGACCGTAGTTTGAGGAGTTCATGTATTCACTATGTGCTAATGCTTTGTTCCGGTTCTCTATTAAAAGGAGGCCTTAATATCCCTTAGTTTCCATTAGGACCCCGCTGCCATGGGAGGGTAGGACAAAAGATGTCATGCAAGTTCTTTTCCATAAGCACGTATGACTATATTAAGAATACATGCCTACATTACATTGACGAATTGGAGCTAGTTCTGTGTCACCCTATGTTATGACTGTTACATGATGAACCGCATCCGGCATAATTATCCATCATTGATCCAATGCCTACGAGCTTTCCATATACTAGTTTACGCTTATTTACTTTCCCGTTGCTATTGTTACAATCACTACAAAATATCAAAAATATTACTTTGCTTTCATTACTCTTTTCTTACCATTACCATCACTATCATATTACTTTGCTACTAAACACTTTGCTGCAGATACTAAGTTTCCAGGTGTGGTTGAATTGACAACTCAACTGCTAATACTTGAGAACATTCTTTGGCTCCTCTTGTGTCGAATCAATAAATTTGGGTTGAATACTCTACCCTCGAAAGCTGTTGCGATCCCCTATACTTGTGGGTTATCAAGACTAATTTCTGGCGCCGTTGCCGAGGAGCATAGCGCTATTCTTGGAGTCACTTGGGATTTATATCTGCTGGACACTATGAAGAATTTGAAAGACGCTAAGACAACAATTTATCCCTCAACTACGAGGGGAGGTAAGGAACTGCCATCTAGCTCTGCACTTGATTCACCTTCTTTTATGAGTAAGCTTGCGACACCTAAACCTGCTTCTGCTATTCGTTCTGATATGTCGCATCTTATTGATGATGCCACTTCTTCTATACATGATACTTATGATGAAACTACCTCTATGCCTGATACTACTATGCCACTTAGTGATTTTCTCGAGGAACGACTTGCTAGGGCTAGAGAGATTGAAAATATTGAATCTCATTATGAAGATGAAAGTGATGATGAAGAATCACTTGTTATTCCTGAGGGTTATTTATTTGATCAAGATGGGTCTTTAGCTATTTTAGCTTGCAAAGATAGATATGAACTCAAAAGGTTATTAGCTAAATGGAATAAGCAATCTCTAAATGCTAGGATGAGACCTGACCTTGCTTTTGCTACTTCACCTATCTGTGTTGATGATAAGGATTATGAATTCTCTATTGATCCTAATATAATTACTTTGGTTGAATCTGATCCTTTTCATGGCTATGAATCTGAAACTATTGTGGCACATCTTACTAAATTAAATGATATAGCCACCCTGCTAATGATGAGAGATCTCGCTAATTTTATATCCTTAAAATATTTTCGTTCTCATTAAAGGGTGATGCTAAGATATGGATTAATTCTCTTGATCCTGGTTGTGTGCATAGTCCCCAGGATATGATCTATTACTTCTCTGCTAAATATTTCCCTGCTCATAAGAAACAAGCTGCTTTAAAGGAAATATACAACTTTGTGCAAATTAAAGAAGAGAGTCTCCCACAAGCTTGGGGGAGGCTTCTCAAGTTACTTAATGCTTTGCCTGATCATCCTCTTAAGAAAAATGAAATACTTGATATCTTTTATAATGGACTAACTGATGCTTCCAGAGATTACCTAGATAGTTGTGCTGGTTCTCTTTTCAGGGAAAGAACACCGGATGAAGCTGAAATCTTATTGAATAATATGTTGACAAATGAAAATAATTGGGCACCTCCTGAGCCAGCTCCTGCTCCAATTAATGATCTTATTCCTAAACCAACTCCGAATAAGAGAGGTGTTCTATTTCTCAATCCCGAAGATATGCAAGAGGCAAAGAAATCTATGAAAGAAAAATGTATTAAAGCTAAAGATGTTAAGAATTTACCTCCCATTGAAGAAATACATGGTCTTAATTTACCACCTATTGATGAAACATATGATCTTAATCCTTTATTTATTGAAGAAACTCCAGACCTCGATAACCCGACACAGGTAGTAAAGGTAAATTCTCTCTATAGATATGATAAAGCTGAAATCCCTCCTACTAAAATTGCTAGTCAATGCTTGGATGAGTTTGATAATTTTATGTTTAAACAAGAAGACTTCAATGCTTATTTTGGTAGACAATTAAAACAAGATGCTGATATGATTAAATACTTGGGTGATTATATGGCTAATATTAGAGGTGAACTTAAACTTGTTAGCAAACATGCTTCTATGGTTACCACTCAAGTAAAACAAGTACTTAAATCTCAAAAAGAATTGCTCAATGAGATGAATAGTAAGAAAAATAATTATGCTATTAAAGTGGCTACTAGAACTGGAAGAATGACTCAGGAACCTTTATATCCTGAAGGCCATCCTAAGAGAATTGAGCAAGATTCTCAGAGAAATAAAATTGATGCACCTAGTTCTTCTAAAAAGAAGAAAAAGAAAAATGATAGAACTGTGCAAACTTCTAGTGAACCTATTGCTGAACCACCTGATAATCCAAATGATATTTCTATTTCTGATGCTGAAACTCAATCTGGTAATGAACATGAATCTAATGAAAATGTTAATGATGATGTTCATAATAATGCTCAACCTAGTAATGATAATGATGTAGAAATTGAACCTGCTGTTGATCTTGATAACCCACAATCAAAGAATCAACGTTATGATAAGAAAGACTTTGTTGCTAGGAAACATGGTAAAGAAAGAGAACCTTGGGTTCAGAAACCCATGCCTTTTCCTCCCAAACCATCCAAGAAAAAGGACGATGAGGATTTTGAGCGCTTTGCAGAAATGATTAGACCTATCTTTTTGCGTATGCGATTAACTGATATACTCAAAACCAATCCTTATGCTAAGTACATGAAAGATATTATTACAAATAAAATAAAGATACCGAAAGCTGAAATTTCCACCATGCTTGCTAATTATACTTTTAAGGGTGGAATACCAAAGAAACTTGCAGATCCAGGAGTGTCGGTGTACTAAATTAGGGGTACCCTTAGTACCCCGAACTTGTGCACGGGCAGTCGCAGCATCTCGCGGCAAGGCTTGCCGGGTGGCCGCCAAGACCTTCCGCGGTTCCTCTGTAGACCATTCAAGAACAAAGTACTCAAGACAAGACCCCGGCAAGAGGAGCTTGCCGGGAAGAAGGTAAGACCCCGGCAAGAGGAGATTGCCGGGAAGGCCATCAGAAGCGTCCCAAGGCCCCGGCAAGAGGCGCTTGCCGGGAAGGCCATCCAAGGCATTCCAAGGAACTTGCCGCGGCGCACTACGCGCCCCGACAAGGCCCGGTGATTGACAAGCTCCCGGAAGCGACAAGTCGACGGCCGCGGCAAGCCCCCACTCCACGCCCGCGCTCCAGCACATCCAACCACGTGTCACTCCGGGGCCCCTCCCGAGCGCACGTGGCAGGAGGCTGTGCAGCTAGGGGCGTGCGGTGGCACGCAGGCGCTGACAAGACAACCATCGTGGCAAGACGGTGGCGTCCCTAGCGGTCCCTTTCGGTGCTGTCTAGGCGACACAGACAGACATTTAATACCCTTGTCCCCTGCAGTCAGGGTTAGGTATGATAACACTGTAGCAGCTAGCTGTGCCTACTACTGCCCCTAGCTGTGCCTACCACCACTTTTCCACTTTTGCCCTCCGTTGCCCTATGTCGGTAACCCCTTGAGCATATAAAAGGAGGCCCGGGGCAACGTAGAAGGGGGTTCAGCAATTCCACACACTCATGCTCGGTCCTGCTCGCCGCCGGTGTGTACTGTAGCACTCCGCGCTCCCGAGCTAGAAATCAATACCAATCCACAAAGCAGGAGTAGGGTCTTACGCATCCGTGCGGCCCGAACCTGGGTAAATCGCCCACGTGCTTCGCCTCGATCTACTCTTTGCGCAACCTCCGCCCCCCGCCGAACCGAAAGGGACCCGGTCCGCCGGTCCCATAGGTGTCCGTGGATCAGGAACCCCGGCATCTTTGGCGCGCCAGGTAGGGGGCGTCGAAGTTGTGTGAATCAGATCCGGTGTTCTCGCGGGCTAGATCTTCATCTTCTTCATCGATCTTCACCATCTACATCAACATGCCACCGAAGAAGAAAGTTTCGGAGGCAGCTGCTCCGTCCGCGTCGAGCCACCCACCGCCGGAGCAAACGGATGGTGGGGCAGGCGCCGGCGGAAGGGCACGCATCGACGAGGGAACTCATGGTGCTGCCAGGTCCCAGGGCAAGGCTGCGCTGCCCATCGGCGGCGTGGCCAGCTCCCACAACGACCGGGCGCACTCCAAAACCACGGCGTCCGTGCATGCACCGCGCCCATCTCAGGAGGCGCGGGACCGGCAGCGTCATGGTACTCACGGTACCATGCGCTCGCTGGATCAAGATCGAGCTGGTGGATCCCGGAGCGCCCAGGACCACCATGCGCGTCAACAAGCCGGCGCGAGCGAGACGCAGTCGCCTGGACGAGATACTGCTCCTTCTAACATAGTTAGAAGTCCGAGCTTATCCCGCTCCTCGCACCGTTCGCTACCGCCGCCCGCCACCGCAGCCGAAGCTCTGGCGCGAGCTCAGCTGCTCCTAGACTACCCTCCAGCGCCGGACAAGATCGACGACTGGAGGGCCACTATCCAGAGTCTCATCGGCTTCGCCAACGGCGACACTCCTCGGCAGCCGACCACGTCGCAGCCGCAGCGAGTCAGCTGGGCACGAACCGGTGACGACAAGACCGGTGGGGGTGCAACCTCTGTGCACTCCCCACCCCGAAGGCCAAGATCGCCGACCCGCCGGATCCACCTCGACAGCGACTCCACCGCGTCGTCAGATCCGCGAGCTCGTCGCGATCAACGCCAGGTTCTTCAAGAACGACAGCAGGAAGACGCTCGCACTCGCATCGAGCGTCGAAGAGAGGCGCGACGTCAGTCAGACCAGCGCGCTGGGCCCTCTGTTGACACGCATGCGCCGGGGGAACCAGGCGACTTGCCGTACACGGTAGGTTGCCCTGCGTTCACTCGTGAGCTGCGGCAAGTCCAGTGGCCCAGTACGAAGAACTTCAAGCCGGATGTGCCGGAGAAGTACGACGGCAAGTCGCATCCGTCGGAGTTCCTCAGCATCTACACCATCGCGATGCAGGCTGCTGGGGGGCGGGACGACAAGATCCTTGCCAACTACTTCCCGTTGGTACTCAAGCCCAACGTCAGGTCCTGGCTCATGCACTTGCCAGACAACTCCATATCCTCCTGGGCTGAGCTGTGCCATCAGTTTGTCGGCGCCTTTACAGGCGGTCACAAACCTCATGGCCAAGAGAGTGCTCTCCATCTGCTCGTCCAGAAGGAAGGGGAGCCCCTGCGCAAGTACATCCAAAGATTCAGCCGTGTACAGTACAACATCCCAGACGTCCACCCCGCCGCGGTCATCAGCGTGTTCCATCAGAACGTGCGTAACCGCAGGATGCGGGAGGAGATGGCGATGTGCCGGATTAGGGACGTCAGCGAGCTGTACGCCCTGGCCAACAAATGTGCACGTGCTGAGGAAGGGAGGAGACTCCCCGGAGAGAAGACTGGAGCGGAAGGATCTGACAGTGAAGATGCTGCCCCAGCAAAGAAAAGCCGGCGGCGCAACAACAGGAAGAAGCAGAACAAAGAGCTGCTAGTCGTTGAGCAGTCCGGCAGCGAAGGTGGCGCCAAGAAGGCTACAGTTGGTAGCTCCGGCAAGGAGGTTGACGCATGCACCAACTGCCAGGCCGTTGCCACCGCCGACAAGCAGGACGGCTCCGACAAGCAATACTGCAAGATTCACCGCACCAAGGGCCACGACCTCCAAAACTGCAAGAAGGTCGAGCAGCTTGTCCAGCAACAGAAGGCTGAATACGAGCGGCGCGACAAGGAGAGAGCCCAAGGGGGTGCCGAGAAACCTGGCCAGAAGCGCACCGGCCAGGAAGGACACAGCGGCAAGGCCAAGCAGCGGCAAGGAGACAGACCTCCCCGCGGTCGCGACAAGGACGAAGACGACGACGACAGCGACGAAGACCTGGATGATGTCGAGAACAGCGAGCAGGAGTTTCAGAAAGCCACAGAGGTCTTGTGTGTTGACGGGGGTGCTTCCCTGCATACCTCGCACCGCCAACTCAAACAGTGGGTGCGGGAAGTCAATGCAGCAGAACCACCCATCGAATCGCGCAAGCTTCTGAAGTGGTCCAGCACGCCTATCATCTTTGACATTGAGGACCACCCTGATCGCACAACCGCAGTCGGGTGTCTGCCGATGTTGGTTTCGCCAACTATCCGCAACCTCAAGGTCACCAAGATGCTAGTTGACGTCGGGGCCGGCTTAAACCTGATCTCCTCCGCTGTACTCCGAAAACTCCAGATCCCTGACAGCGAGCTCGAAGAGACCGGCACATTCCAAGGAATAAATCCGGGAAGGAGCAAGCCGAAGGGGAAGGTCACGCTGCCGGTAACATTCGGCAGCGAGTTAAACTTCAGGACTGAGAGGTCACATTCGACGTTGCCGATATCCTGTTGCCTTACAATGGGATACTTGGCCGTCCAGCACTCGCCAAGTTCATGGCGGCCTCTCACTACGCGTATAACGTGCTGAAGATGCCAGGCCCGATAAGCGTCATTTCTGTCCCTGGCGACAAGAAGGATGCTCTTATCTGTGCCGACAAGATCTACCGGGAAGCAGCAGCCACGGCAGCTCGCCATCCACTTGCCGCTGAAGCTCCCGGGGGCAAGAAGACCAAGTCCGGCAAGAGCTCTGATGCCCACTCCGGCAAGCGCACCTCTTCGGAGTGCTGCGCTGCCGTCGAGGACGCACCATCGAGCTCCACCGGCAAGAAGACCAAGTCCGGCAAAAGCTCTGATGCCCACTCCGGCAAGCGCACCTCTTCGGAGTGTTGCGCTGCCGTCGAGGACGCACCATCGAGCTCCACCGGCAAGCACAAGAAGACGATGGCAGCTCTGCCAGAGACGAAGAAGGTGTCCACCAAGGAGGATGGCACTGGTGGTACCTTCACCATCAGTGCCGCGCTTGATCCTAAATAGGAAGGCGTGCTCGTTGCTTTCCTGCGGGCGAATGTCGACGTGTTTGCATGGCAACCGTCTGACATCCCCGGTGTTCCCAGGAAAGTGATTGAGCACCACCTTGCCGTTTGTCCTCATGCGCGGCCCATCAAGCAGAAAGTCCGGAAGCAGGCGGTGGAGCGCCAAGAATTCATTGCGGAGGAAATCAAGAAACTGGAAGCAGCAGGCCTTGTCAGAGGAGTGCTCCATCCCACGTGGTTGGCCAATCCTGTAGTCGTGCGCAAGGCAAACGGGAAATGGAGGCTTTGCATCGATTTCACCGATGTTAACGAAGCTTGTCCCAAAGACCCATTTCCTTTGCCGCGCATTAACCCATTTCCATTTCACAGCTGGATGTGATTTGCTTTCATTTCTTGATGCATACTCCGGGTATCATCAGATCTTCATGGCAAAGGAGGATGAAGAGAAGACCGCATTTATTACTCCATGTGGCACGTACTGTTTCGTACGGATGCCTTTCGAATTAAAGAATGCTGGTTCGACATTTGCAAGAGTAGTCCATATTGCTCTTGAGCCACAAATACACAGAAATGTGGAAGCCTACATGGATGATATAGTGGTCAAGAGCAAGGACAGAGCAACCCTGATCCAAGACTTGGACGAGACTTTTGCAAATCTGCGCAAGATCAGCCTCAAGCTCAACCCAGAGAAGTGTGTGTTTGGAGTTCCCTCCGGCAAGTTTCTCGGGTTCTTCGTGTCTCAGCGGGGGATTGAAGCCAATCCCGACAAGATCAAGGCCATTGAGCAGATTGAAGCACCGAAGCGCGTCAAGGATGTACAGAAACTTGCCGGTTGCATGGCTGCTCTCAGCAGGTTCATCTCTCGGTCTGCTGAGCGCGCCCTGCCATTTTTCAAATCATTGAAAAAGGCAGGTCCAATGAAATGGACTCCGGAAGTGGAGGCTGCTCTGCAAGACCTGAAGAGATACCTGTCCTCCCCTCCAATACTTGTCGCACCTAAACCGCAAGAGAAATTGCTGCTGTACATAGTGGCAACCAATCAAGTGGTTAGTGCTGCGTTAGTGGCAGAGAGGGAGGCGGATGATGAGCCAGCAACCGCGGCAAGCACATCCAGCGACAAGCAGGGGGCTTCCCCGATAAGCTCTGGTCCTGACAAAGATGAACCCGCGCTGATACACGAGGAGATACGGAAGAAAATGGTGCAGCGCCCAGTTTACTTTGTCAGTTCCCTCTTGCAGGGGGCTAGGTCAAGGTACTCTGGTGTGCAGAAACTGCTTTTCGGCCTTCTCATGGCCTCGAGAAAGCTGCGCCATTACTTCCAAGCACATGAGATCACAGTGGTCACTCGCTTTCCGCTGAAGAGGATACTGCAGAATCCAGAAGCGACAGGCAGGATTGCTGAGTGGGCATTGGAACTGTCAAGCTTTGGCCTCACGTTTGAAAGCACTTCAACTATCCAGAGTAGAGCATTGGCAGAATTTATAGCAGAATGGACGCCAACACCAGATGAAGAAATTCCAGAGACAAGCATCCCCGACAAAGAAGCAAGCAAAGAGTGGCTGATGTACTTTGATGGTGCCTTTTCGCTGCAAGGCGCCGGCGCTGGTGTGCTGCTTATCGCACCCACCGAAGAGCACCTCAAGTACATAGTCCAGATGCACTTTCCCAAGGAGCAAGCAACAAACAATACTGCGGAGTATGAAGGATTGCTTGCCGGTCTCCGGATCGCGGCAGACCTTGGGATCAAGAAGCTCATTGTCAGGGGTGACTCACAGCTTGTCGTCCGCCAAGTAAACAAGAATTATCAGAGTCCATTGATGGAAGCTTACGTCGACGAAGTAAGAAAGCTAGAAGAGCGCTTTGACGGCCTACAAATGGAGCACGTTCCGAGATCTCAGAACGCCATTGCAGATGGCCTGTCGAAGTACGCCGCACTTAAGTTACCTGTGGAACCAGGGACCTTTGTGCTCAAGCTGACTCAACCGTCCGTAACACCATCAACTGGACAAAGCAAGAAGAGGAAGTTGATTCCTGGTGACTACCTGCCGGCAGAGCTTCCCGAAGCCGCCGCCAAGAAGGTCCCCAAGATCAGCACCGAAGGAGCTGAGGAGCAAGATGCTCCAACAAGCCCCAGGGTTTGTTCCGTTGAAGCTGAAGCTCCCGGCAAGTTCGTCGTGGAATGTCACGCTCCGGCAGAGACACAGCTTCTCGCTGTAGAAGCGGATATTCCCGCAGCAATCTCCAAGATCAACGCCAAGAGCGCCGGAGAGCAAGATGCTCCGGCAAGCCCCAGGGTTTGTTCCGTTGAAGTTGAAGCTCCCGGCAAACTTGTCAGGGAACGTCAAGCTCCGGCGGAGACACAGCTTCTCGCCGTAGAAGCGGATGTTCCTGCGGCAGCAGAGTTGCCTTTAGTCCTTGTTGTCGAGCCACAGGCTCCAACATGGGCGCAGCAGATTGTCCGTTTCCTTCAGACAGGAGAACTTCCCGAAGAGCAAGAAGAAGTCGAAAGAGTAGCCCGGCAGTCAAGTATGTACCAGTTCGTCGACAAGACACTGTACAGAAAAAGACTCAACGGTGTGAAATTGAGGTGTATTCCCCGGGAAGACGGACAAAAGCTGTTGGCAGAGATACATGGAGGCATATGTGGCCACCACATTGGCGCGAGAGCACTTGTCGGCAAAGCATTCCGGCAAGGATTCTTCTGGCCAACAGCCCTCCAGGATGCAACTGCACAAGTAACCAAGTGTGAAGCGTGCCAGTTCCATTCCAAGGAGATACACCAGCCAGCTCAAGATCTCCAGACGATCCCTTTATCCTGGACATTTTTGGTCTGGGGGCTCGACATCCTCGGCCCCTTCCCCCGAGCTGTCGGGGGCTTTGAGTACTTGTACGTCGCAATCAACAAGTTCACAAAGTGGACGGAAGTGGAACCAGTGAGGAAGGTGACCGCACAGTCAGCCGTCAAGTTCTTCAGGTCGATTGTTTGCCGCTTCGGGATCCCTAACTGGATAATCACCGACAATGGCACACAATTTACGAGCCACGCCTTCATGCAGTACGTCCAAGATCTCGGCACCAAGGTCTCCTTCGCTTCTGTTGCTCACCCAAAAAGCAACGGTCAAGCGGAGAGGGCGAACGCCGAGGTGCTGCGCGGGCTCAAGACCAGAACTTTCGACAGGCTGCACAAGTGCGGAAGAAACTGGATCGAGGAGCTACCGGTGGTTCTTTGGTCAATCAGAAGGACACCAAATCGAGCCACTGGATAGACACCCTTTGCTCTAGTCTATGGAGCAGAGGCAGTTACCCCCACGGAACTCGTATACGGGTCACCTCGAGTGCTCGCTTACGATGAGCTTGAGCAAGAGCAGCTGCGGCAAGATGACGCGTTGCTCCTTGAGGAAGATTGTCTCCAGGCTGCTGTGCGAGCTGCTCGCTACCAGCAAGCTCTGCGCCGCTACCACAGCCGCAGAGTCAGTGCCAGGAGTCTCGAGGAAGGCGACCTTGTTCTTCGGCACATTCAGTCGGCCAAGAATTCCAACAAGTTGACGCCGAAGTGGGAAGGCCCTTACCGGGTGAAACGAGTCACAAGGCCTGGCGCTGTCCGCCTTGAGACCGAAGATGGCATCCCAGTGAGCAACTCCTGGAACATCGAGCATCTTCGTAAGTTTTACCCGTAAGGCGTGGTTGTCGGACCCCGTCCGGCAACCACCTTTCTGTACAAGTCTTGCCGCTGTTGCATGTAATCCTCTGTACAGAGCTAGGCGCAGACCCTGAGCACCAGAGAATGAAGTGCTGATCACCCCGGGGTTAGAGCATGCATGCTAGGTTGAGTCTCGTCCTTGGTTAGGGTTGATAGTGCCTAACAGCGGCTAACCCCTAGCTTAGAGGTCGAGTGTCCGTCCCTTTGCTTTTCCTTCATTCGCAGGGCTCGCACGTCCTGGCCAGACCACCTGGAGACGAAAAGGAGAAGAAGGGGGCGCCGGCACCTGGGCCCCGGCAAGAACGCCGGGGGCTGCGAGTGCCAAGATGTCACCCCCGGCAAGCCAGAGTTGCCGGGGGCTGCAATATCAGATAAGTCTTTCATCCCTCTTCATGCATCCTCTTATGGACTGGGGAATGCGAGCCCGCGTTTCTTCCCGAAAACTGCCGTGCTCCCTCGCTCTAGGCCCTGGAGCTAGTTCCCGGGGCCAAGCTTGGTCGTAGTCGCGGCAGCAAAGGGATGAAATGAGGAGGCCACACCCACCTCGTTCCCGCCTCCGTCAAAGGCGTGAGAACGGTCGAAGCGACGTGGGAAGGCGGCGGGGCTTGTTGTCGGGGAATGGAATGCCTGTCCGAGAGATACCAAGGATTTGTTCCTTGGCGTGGGTTCAGCCCGCGAGGCAAATAACCCGGCAAACATCCCCTTTTCATTAAAAAACATCCCATAGAGGTACAGTCCATAGAGGATGAAAAACATGAAGGGAGGATTACAAGTTCTAGATACAACTAAGGCCCGAAGGCTTACAATTAAAAAGATAAGGTGCCCGTAATCCCTTTCCTGTCCCTCTCTTCAGGAGGTAGGTCAAGGAGGCGAAAAGGGGAAAGGGGCGCCAAGGCGAGCTACAGGTGCCAGAAGACACCAAGAGAACATCCCGGGGGCCGGACGGTGATGGCGACGCCGGGAGAAGGGTGCGAAGGAGGGGCGGCAGGACGTCAGCGCGCTGTCGAGGGCACCACGCCTTCGTACTCCGACCTGACGGCCTTGTCGCCAGCCCTCTTCCCCTTCCGCGGCTTCCCTACGCCACCCGCCCAAGGAGACGCCCCCGGGGAGTTCAAGAAGCCGCCGGCGCGGATGATGGGGTTGCCGGTGCCGCACGAGGCGGCGCCCGACACCTAGTCGGAGCCGCCATCCTGCCGCCCGCCACCCTCACCATCACTGCCGCTCTCCTCCTCGTCACTCTCGCTCGAGGAGGAGCCTTCGCTATCGGAGGAGCTGTCCACGCAGCACTTCGCCCGGGTGCCGAAGCACCCGAAGACCTTGACGGAGAGGAGATCGCCCTCCACCAGCTTAAAATGGAGGGTGAACCCCTCCATCAAGCTGTGGATGTGGGCGAACGTCTTCCACCCTCGATCGAGATACATCACACTAGGGGGTGGGAACACCACGCGGACTCGCGTGCCGCTGATCCCACAGCCCGTCATGTGTAATCTCAGAGTTTCGGGTGGGTCCGACTCCATCGCGCTCGCGAACGGAGCTGGAAGCCGGAGGCAACGACGAGGCACCCGGTGCAGCTTGACGAAGAACTCGCAAGCGTTGTCCCCTATATGGACCGCCGCAGGGGGAGGAGCCGTCGGCGGGGCGAAGCTGGCGCGTCGCCCCGTCCGCCTCTTCCCCGAGCGCCTCGACCTCGTCCTCGACCTCGTCCTCGACCTCGTCCACGACCTCGCCCCCTCCCTCTTCCCCTTATGGCTGGCTCTGCCACCACGAGCGAGGAAGAGGGGAGGGTGCGCTGTCTGGCGGCGACCTTCGCCGCCACCGATGAAGGCCCAGGATTCGCTTTCTCCATGGAGAATGAGAGAAAGGGGAGCAGAAGCTGAAAAAAGGAGGAGACGAGAGAGTGCAGGCTTCGGTGCTCCCTTCCTGCTCCTTATAAAGGAGCGAAGTGGGAGCCCAGCCGCCCCGCTCAGCGAATCAAGGCACGGGAAGAGCAGGGAGGCGGGCCGACCCGCCACCTCTGCTCGCAACGGCCCAGGTTCCCGCTCCCATCGTCCGCGATCCCAAGTGCATGGGAGCCGCGTGGCGGGGATGCAGAACTGAGGCGACGGATGGGGCGACCTCGCCCTACCCCGTAATCTCGGGGAGTGGGAGCTTCGAAAACCGCACACCGGCCCCGTCCAGTAAATGCGCCACGCCCCCACGCCTACCTCCGTTCGGAGAAGAGGGCGTGGGCCGTTCCCCTTCATCATGGCTTGACGCATGCTCGCGGGGCTTAGCCCCGCGCGCGCCGCCCACGTCACCCACGACGCCGCGTTTGACGCGTGCCGTTCCAGGCGTGCGCGATGCAAGCGGAGAGATATACGGCGTGACCCAGGCCGCGCGTGCCCGTGCACTGTTCTGGGCCTGGCCCAAAAGCGCTCGGCACCGTGTCTGGCCCAGGCCCGGCGGCTCCTGTCGGTGTACTAAAGTAGGGGTACCCTTAGTACCCCGAACTTGTGCACGGGCAGTCGCAGCATCTCGTGGCAAGGCTTGCCGGGTGGCCGCCAAGACCTTCCGAGGTTCCTCTGAAGACCATTCAAGAACAAAGTACTCAAGACAAGACCCCGGCAAGAGGAGCTTGCCGGGAAGAAGGCAAGACCCCGGCAAGAGGAGATTGCCGGGAAGGCCATCAGAAGCGTCCCAAGGCCCCGGCAAGAGGCGCTTGCCGGGAAGGCCATCCAAGGCATTCCAAGGAACTTGCCGCGGCGCGCTACGCGCCCCGACAAGGCGCGGTGATCGACAAGCTCCCGGAAGCGACAAGTCAACGGCCGCGGCAAGGCGCTTGCTGCGGCAAGCCCCCACTCCACGCCCGCGCTCCAGCACATCCACCCACGTGTCGCTCCGGGGCCCCTCCCGAGCGCACGTGGCAGGAGGTTGTGCAGCTAGGGGCGTGCGGTGGCACGCAGGCGCTGACAAGACAACCATCGTGGCAAGACGGTGGCGTCCCTAGCGGTCCCTTTCGGTGCTGTCTAGGCGACACAGACGGACATTTAATACCCTTGTCCCCTGCCGTCAGGGTTAGGTATGATAACACTGTAGCAGCTAGCTGTGCCTACTACTGCCCCTAGCTGTGCCTACCACCACTTTTCCACTTTTGCCCTCCGTTGCCCTATGTCGGTAACCCCTTGAGCATATAAAAGGAGGCCCGGGGCAACGTAGAAGGGGGTTCAGCAATTCCACACACTCACGCTCGGTCCTGCTCGCCGCCGGTGTGTACTGTAGCACTCCGCGCTCCCGAGCTAGAAATCAATACCAATCCACAAAGCAGGAGTAGGGTCTTACGCATCCGTGCGGCCCGATCCTGGGTAAACCGCCCGCGTGCTTCGCCTCGATCTGCTCTTTGCGCAACCTCCGCCCCCCGCCGAACCGAAAGGGACCCGGTCCGCCGGTCCCATAGGTGCCCGTGGATCAGGAACCCCGGCAAGGAGTACCTACTATACCATGCTCCATTAAAGGAAACTATGTTAAAACTGCTTTATGTGATCTTGGAGCGGGTGTTAGTGTTATGCCTCTCTCTTTATATCGTAGACTTGATTTGAATAAGTTGACACCTACTGAAATATCTTTGCAAATGGCTGATAAATCAACTGCTATACCTGTCGGCATTTGTGAGGATGTGCCTGTTGTGGTTGCAAACGTTACTATTTTAACGGACTTTGTTATTCTTGATCTTCCCGAGGACGATAGTATGTCTATTATTCTTGGAAGACCTTTTCTTAACACTGTAGGGGCTGTTATTGATTGCAACAAAGGCAATGTCACTTTTCATGTTAATGGTAATGAGCATATGGTACACTTTCCGAGGAAACAACCTCAAGTTTAGAGTATCAATCCTATCGGAAAAATTCCATCGATTATATTTGGAGGTTTTGAATTTCCTCTTACTACTGTCAAGAAGAAATATGATATACTTATTATTGGGGATGTGCATATCCCTGTTGAGGTAACTTAGTGTTATTCGAAATTTCTTCGGTTTCATGTTAATCGGAATGAGTTTGTTAACAAGACTTGATAAACTTTGTTAGTGGATTCCTTTTGATGAGCATGAGATGGATGAAACTAGAAGCACAACCTTTTGTACCCCACTTTTACTTTCTGTTATTTAGTTGAAATAAAATAAAAATAAATAATTTCCTATCTGATATCTGATTATCTGTGCAATATAAAAATACCTCGAAAATAAAAGTTCTCCAAATGCCCTGAAAATTAAATATGATTTTTATAGAATATTTGAGGATTTATGGAACAAAGAACACACCAGGGGGGCCAACCACCATGCCACGAGGGTGGACGGCGCGCCCACCCCCCTAGGGCGCGCCCCCTGCCTCGTGGGCCCACGGTGGCCCTCCTCCACTTATTCCTGCACCCATCCTCTTCTTCTTCCTCCCACAAACACAAAAAACCAGCTCAAACCCGAGTCCAAGCTCGTTTTGCTGCCATTTTCGATCTCCTTCCTCAAATCACCTCTCACAAAACTGCTTGGGGAGATTGTTCCTTGGTATGTGACTCCTCCATTGGTCCAATTAGTTTTTGTTCTAGTGCTTTATTCATTGCAAATTTTTGCTGCTTAGGTGACCCTGTTCTTGAGCTTGCATGTCAAATTTATATGGTCAAAAGTAGTTTTGATGCATGATATAGGCCCTAGGCACTTGTAGAAGTGGTTGCTATCAATATTATTGAGTATGGTTTACTTTTATTTTGAAGTTACTTCTAGTGGGTTATCAGCAAATCACTAAATTAGGGTTGAATACTCTACCCTCGAAAGCTATTGTGATCCCCTGTACTTGTGGGTTATCAGCAAGTAACTCGAAACAGGAGTTACAAACTGAACAGAGACTAGCTGAGGGCGAAGTGACGATGTGTGTTGGAAATGATTCCAATCTTGATAAGATCACCATCGCAGACTCCTTTTACCTTTGGGATTAGTGTTGAACCTAAAATAAATGTTATTTGGTGTTTGCATTGAGCATGAATATGATTGGATCATGTTTATTGCAATACAGTTCTTCATTTAAGTCAAAGAATAATTGTTGTTCTGTTTACATGAATAAAACCTTCTATTGTCATACACTTAATATAAATGGTTTATCGAATCTTGATCGTAGTGATACACATATTCATAATATTCATGCCAAAAGATGCAAAGTTAATAATGATAGTGCAACATACTTGCACCACCGTTTAGGTCATATTGGTGTAAAGCGCATGAAGAAACTCCATGCGGATGGATTTTTGGAATCACTTGATTATGAATCATTTGATGCTTGCGAACCATGCCTCATGGGCAAGATGACTAAGACTCTGTTCTCCAGAACAATGGAGCAAGCAACTGACTTATTGGAAATAATACATACTGATGTATGGGATCCGATGAGTGTTGAGGCTCGCGACGGGTATTGATATTTTCTGACCTTCACAGATGATTTGAGCAGATATGGGTATATCTACTTGATGAAACATAAATCAGAAACATTTGAAAAGTTCAAAGAATTACAGAGTGAGGTGGAAAATCATTGTAACAAGAAAATAAAGTTTCTATGATATGACCACAGAGATGAATATTTGAGTTACGAGTTTGGTCTTCATTTGAAACGATGTGGAATAGTTTTGTAACTCACGCCACCTGGAACACCACAGGATAATGGTGTGTCCGAACGTCATAACTGTACTTTATTAGATATGGTGTGATCTATAATGTCTCTTACCGATTTATCACTATCATTTTGGGGTTATGCATTAGAGACAGTTGCATTCACGTTAAATAGGGCACCATCTAAATCCGTTGAGACGACACCATATGAACTGTGGTTTAGCAAGAAACCTAAGCTGCCATTTCTTAAAGTTTGGGGCTATGATGCTTATGTGAAAAAGTTTCAACCTGATAAGCTCGAACCCAAATCGGAGAAATGTGTCTTCATAGGATACCCAAAGGAAACTGTTGGGTACACCCTATATCACAGATCCGAAGGCAAGATATTTGTTGCTAAGAATGGATCATGGGAGGAAAGTACAACTTGATGAGATAACTGTACCTTCTCCCTTATTGGAAAGTAGTTCATCATAGAAATCAGTTCCAGTGATTCCTACACTAATTAGTGAGGAAACTAATGATGATGATCATGAAACTTCTGATCAAGTTACTACTAAACCTCGTAGGTCAACCAGAGTAAGATCCGCACCAGAGTGGTATGATAATCCTGTTCTAGAGGTCATGTTACTTGACCATGACGAACCTATGAACTATGAGGAAGCGATGATGAGCCCCGATTCCGTGAAATGGCTTGAGGCCATGAAATCTAAGATAGAATCCATGTATGAGAACAAAGTGTGGACTTTGGTGGACTTGCCCGATGATCGGCAAGCCATTGAGAATAAATGGATCTTCGAGAGGAAGACGGACGCTGATAGTAGTGTTACTATCTACAAAGCTCGAATTGTCGCAAAAAAAAGTTTTTTCTACAAGTTCAAGGTGTTGACTATGATGAGATTTTCTCACTCGTAGCGATGCTCAAGTCTGTCTGAATCATGTTAGCAATCGCCACATTTTATGAAATCTGGCAAATGGATGTCAAAACTGAATTTCTTAATGTATTTCTTAAAGAAGAGTTGTATATGATACAACAAGAAGGTTTTGTCAATCCTAAAGGTGCTAACAAAGTGTGCTAGCTCCAGCGATCCATCTATGGACTGGTGCAAGCATCTCGGAGTTGGAATATACGTTTTGATGAGTTGATCAAAGCATATATAGTTTTATAAAAACTTGCGGTGAAGCTTGTATTCACAAGAAAGTGAGTGGGAGTACTACAGCCTTTCTGATAAGTATATGTGTATGACATATTGTTGATCGGAGATAATGTAGAATTTTCTGGAAAGCTTAAAGGAGTATTTGAAAGGAGTTTTTCAAAGAATGACCTCGGTGAAGCTGCTTACATATTGAGCATCAAGATCTATAGAGATAGATCAAAATGCTTGATAAAAATTTTCAATGAGTACATACCTTGAGAAGTTTTTGAAGTAGTTCAAAATGGAACAGTCAAAGAAGGAGTTCTTGCCTGTGTTGCCTGTGTACCACGCCTACTATATATACCTCACCATGAGTTTGGCAGGAGGGTACAATAGTGATCCAGGAGTGGATCACTGGACAGCGGTCAAAATTTTCCTTAGTGGAATAAGGAAATGTTTCTCGGTTATGGAGGTGACAAAGAGTTCGTCGTAAAGAGTTACGTCGATGCAAGATTTGACACCGATCTGGATGACTCTAAGTCTCGATCTAGATACATATTGAAAATGGGAGCAATTAGCTAGAGTAGCTCCATGCAGAGCATTGTAGACATAGAAGTTTGCAAAATACATACGGATCTGAATGTGGCGGGCCCGTTGACTAAACTTCTTTCACAAGCAAAATATGGTCACACCTTAGTGCTCTTTGGGTGTTAATAACATGGCGATGTGAACTAAATTATTGACTCTAGTAAACCCTTTGGGTATTGGTCACATAGCGATGTGAACTATAGAGTGTTAAATCACATGACGATGTGAACTATTGGTGTTAAATCACATGGTGATGTGAACTAGCTTATTAACTCTAGTGCAAGTGGGAGACTGAAGGAAATATGCCCTAGAGGCAATAATAAAGTTGTTATTCATATTTCCTTATATCATCATAAATGTTTATTATTCATGCTAGAATTGTATTAACTGAAAACTTAGTACATGTGTGAATACATAGACAAACAGAGTGTCACTAGTATGCCTCTACTTGACTAGCTTGTTAATCAAAGATGGTTAAGTTTCCTAACCATAGACATGAGTTGTCATTTGATGAACGGGATCACATCATTAGAGAATGATGTGATTGACTTGACCCATCCGTTAGCTTAGCACTATGATCGTTTAGTTTATTGCTGTTGCTTTCTTCATGACTTATACATGTTCCTATGACTATGAGATTATGCAACTCCTGAATACCGGAGGAACACTTAGTGTGCTATCAAACGTCACAACGTAACTGGGTGACTATAAAGATGCTCTACATGTGTCTTCAATGGTGTTTGTTGAGTTGGCATAGATCGAGATTAGGATTTGTCACTCTGAGTATCGGAGAGGTATCTCTGGGCCCTCTCGGTAATGCGCATCACTATAAGCCTTGCAAGCAATGTGACTAATGAGTTAGTTACGAGATGTTGCATTACGGAACAAGTAAAGAGACTTGCCAGTAACGAGATTGAACTAGGTATTGAGATACCGACGATCGAATCTCGGAAAGTAAAATACCGATGACAAAGGGAACAACGTATGTTGTTATGCGGTTTGACTGATAAAGATCTTCATAGAATATGTAGGAACCAATATGAGCATCCAGGTTCCGCTATTGGTTATTGACCGGAAGTGAATCTCGGTCATGTCTACATAGTTCTGGAACCCATAGGTTCCGCACGCTTAACGTTTGATAATGATCGGTATTATGAGTTTATGTGTTTTGATGTAACGAAGGTAGTTCAGAGTCCCGGATGTGACCATAGACATGACGAGGAGTCTCAAAATGGTCGAGACATAAAGAGTTTGATATATTGGAAGGCTATGTTTGGACACCAGAATGGTTTCGGATAAGTTCGGGCAATTACCGGAGTACTGGGGGTTACCGGAACCCCCCGGGGAGTCAATGGGCCTTAACGGGCCATGGTGGGAGAAAGAAGGAGGCGGCCAAGTGGGGGGCGCGCCCCCCATGCCCAATCCGAATTGGGGAGGGGGTCGGCCCCCCTTTCCTTCTCTCCTTCACCCACTTCCTTCTTCTGCAACTCCATCTAGGGAAAGGGGGAAACCTACTCCTATTAGGAGTAGGAATCCCCCCTGGGGCGCGCCATAGAGAGGGCCAGCCCTCCCCTCCTCCACTCCTTTATATACGGGGGAGGGGGGCACCCCATAGACACACAAGTTGACAGTTGTCTTAGCCATGTGCGGTGCCCCCCTCCACAGATTTCCACCTCGGTCATATCATTGTAGTGCTTAGGCTAAGCCCTTCGTCGGTAACTTCATCATCACCGTCATCACGCCGTCGTGCTGAGGAAACTCTCCCTCGGCTCAACTAGATCAAGAGTATGAGGGACGTCACCCGAGCTGAACGTGTGCAGTGATACGTCTCCAACGTATCTATAATTTTTGATTGCTCCATGCTCTGTTATCTACTGTATTGGGCAATATTGGGCTTTATTATCCACTTTTATACTATTTTTGGGACTAACCTATTAACCGGAGGCCCAGCCCAGAATTGATGTTTTTTGCTTATTTCAGTGTTTCGAAGAAAAGGAATATCAAA
Organism: Triticum urartu; assembly: GCF_003073215.2. Classification (NCBI taxonomy): domain Eukaryota; kingdom Viridiplantae; phylum Streptophyta; class Magnoliopsida; order Poales; family Poaceae; genus Triticum; species Triticum urartu. The sequence goes on along the minus strand of NC_053028.1, from coordinate 642,123,294 downwards.
CGGAGTCGAAACGGAACGAAATCAACTGGAGAAGTTATTTTTGGAAGGTGCTCACGAGGGTGGGGGCGCCCCCCCCCTAGGGCGCGCCCCCTGCCTCGTGGGGCCCCCGAAGCTCCACCGACGTACTTCCTGCACCCATATATACTCACGTACCCTAAAACTTCCAGAACAGACAATAGATTGGGAATTCCACCGCCAGAAGCCTCCGTAGCCACCGAAAACCAATCTAGACCCGTTCCGGCACCCTGCCGGAGGGGGAATCCTTCTCCGGTGGCCATCTTCATCATCCCGGTGCTCTCCATGACGAGGAGGGAGTAGTTCTCCCTCAGGGCTGAGGGTATGTACAAGTAGCTATGTGTTTGATCTCTCTCTCTCTCTCGTGTTCTTGAGATGATATGATCTTGATGTATCGCGAGCTTTGCTATTATATTTGGATCCTATGATGTTTCTTCCCCCCTCTACTCTCTTGTAATGGATTGAGTTTCCCCTTTGAAGTTATATTATCGGATTGAGTCTTTAAAGATTTGAGAACACTTGATGTATGTCTTGTCGTGCGTATCTGTGGTGACAATGGGATATCATGTGATTCACTTGATGTATGTTTTGGTGATCAACTTGCGGGTTCCGCCCATGAACCTATGCATAGGGGTTTGCACATGTTTTCATCGTGATTCTCCGGTCGGAACTTTGGGGCACTCTTTGAGGTTCTATGTGTTGGTTGAATAGATGAATCTGAGACTGTGTGATGCATATCGTATAATCATACCCACGGATACTTGAGGTGACATTGGAGTATCTAGGTGACATTAGGGTTTTGGTTGATTTGTGTCTTAAGGTGTTATTCTAGTACGAACTCTAGGGCTGTTTGTGACACTTATAGGAATATCCCAATGGATTGATTGGAAAGAATAACTTTGAGGTGGTTTTGTACCCTACCATGATCTCTTCGTTTGTTCTCCGCTATTAGTGACTTTGGAGTGACTCTTTGTTGCATGTTCAGGGATAGTTATGTGATCCAATTATGTCATTATTGTTGAGAGAACTTGCACTAGTGAAAGTATGAACCCTGGGCCTTGTTTCCTAGCATTGAAATACCATTTACGCTCACTTTTATCATTAGTTACCTTGCTGTTTTTATAATTTCAGATTACAAAAACCTTTATCTACCATCCATATACCACTTGTATCACCATCTCTTCGCCGAACTAGTGCACCTATACAATTTACCATTGTATTGGGTGTGTTGGGAACACAAGAGACTCTTTGTTATTTGGTTGCAGGGTTGCTTGAGAGAGACCATCTTCATCCTACGCCTCCTATGGATTGATAAACCTTAGGTCATCCACTTGAGGGAAATTTGCTACTGTCCTACAAACCTCGGCACTTGGAGGCCCAACAACGTCTACAAGTAGAAGGTTCTGTAGTAGACATCAAGCTCTTTTCTGGTGTCGTTGCCGGGGAGGTGAGTGCTTGAAGGTATATCTTTAGATCTTGCAATCGAGTCTTTTAGTTTCTTGTTTTAGCACTAGTTTAGTTTATAAAAGAAAACTTTAAAAATGGAATTGCGTTTACCTCATACGCTTCATCTTTTTAATATCTTTCGTGAGTATGATGGAAAGGAAAATTGTGCTCAAATACTAGAAGAAGAATGCATTAGAATGTTTGGCACTAAATATTTGAATGATGAGCATGATTGTAATGTTTTTATTATGAATTCCTTGAATATCTATGATGCTAATGATATGCAAAGCCACAAGCTTGCATGCCTGCAGGTCGACTCTAGAGGATCCCCGGGTACCGAGCTCGAATTCGCCCTATAGTGAGTCGTATTACAATTCACTGGCCGTCGTTTTACAACGTCGTGACTGGGAAAACCCTGTATGCTTTAAAGAATAATGATAACAATGAAACTTGTCATATTGATTTCAATTTTCAAGCCCATGATAGTTATTTCGTTGAGTTTGCTCCCACTACTATTCATGAGAAGAATTTTGCTTATGTGGAGAGTAGTAAATTTTGCATGCTTGAAGATCATGAAAAGAATGCTTTAGGTGCTGGTTATATTGTTGAATTCATTCATGATGCTACTGAAAATTATTATGAGGGAGGAATATATGCTTGTAGAAATTGCAATAATATCAAGTTTCTTCTCTATGTGCTTAAAATTTTGAAGTTATGCTTGTTTAACCTTCCTATGAAAGTTGATTCTTGTTCCCACAAGTTGTTTGCTCACAAAATCCCTATGCATAGGAAGTGGGTTAGACTTCAATGTATTAGTCATATTCTTCATGATGCTCTCTTTATGTTTAATTGTTATTCTTTATGTGAGCATCGTTGAAATCATCATGCCTAGCTAGGGGCGTTAAACGATAGCGCTTGTTGGGAGGCAACCCAATTTTGTTTTAGTTCCTTGCTTTTTGTTCCTGTTTAGTAATAAATAATTCATCTAGCCTCTGTTTAGATGTGGTTTTATGCCTTTAATTAGTGTTTGTGCCAAGTAGAACCTTTGGGAAGACTTGGGGGAAGTCTTTGTGATCATGCTGTAAAAAACAGAAACTTTAGCGCTCACGAGAATTGCTGCCATTTTTATTTGGAGAGTGATATTTAGTTAATTCGTTTTGCCGATTATTAATAGATAAATTCCTCAGGTCCAGCAATTTATTTTAGAATTTTTGGGATTCCAGAAGTTTGCGTTAGTTACAGATTACTACAGACTGTTCTGTTTTTGACAGATTCTGTTTTTCGTGTGTTGTTTGCTTATTTTGATGAATCTATGGCTAGTAAAAGAGTTTATAAACCATAGAGAAGTTGTAATAAAGTAGTTTTAACACCAATATAAATAAATAATGAGTTCATTACACTACCTTGAAGTAGTGTTTTGTTTTCTTTCGCTAACGGAGCTTACGAGTTTTCTGTTAAGTTTTGTGTTGTGAAGTTTTCAAGTTTTGGGTGAAGATTCGATGGACTATGGAATAAGGAGTGGCAAGAGCCTAAGCTTGGGGATGCCCAAGGAACCCCAAAGTAATATTCCAGGATAGCCAAGAGCCAAATCTTGGGGATGCCCCGGAAGGCATCCCCTCTTTCGTCTTCATTCATCGGTAACTTTACTTGGAGCTATATTTTTATTCACCACATGATATGTGTTTTGCTTGGAGCATCAATTTATTTTGTTAGGATTTTCTTTCTGTTATTTAGAACAATGTTTTGCATATTTTATTTCAATAAAAGTGGCATTGATAGCCTTTACTATGCCTATGTTACAAGTATACATGTTGCTTTCTGAAAACAGAAAGTTTACCGCTGTTGCAATAATTCCCTAGAAAAGTCAGAATGTGATAAAATGTGGAAATCTTTTGCATATTAAGATCTGATAAATTTACTACTGTGGGAATTTTCTTTCATAATTTTTGGAGCTAGGGAAGTATGGATGTTGCTGCATTCTTTACAGACTATCCTGTTTAGGCAGATTGCTGTTATGTTTGCATTGTTTGCATAAGTTTGCTTCTTTAATGATTCTATTTGAGGATAGGACTATTAAATATGCAGAGGCATTTAGTATGCAGTGTTGAATAATAATTTTAGTGATTTGCTACAGTAAAGTATGATAAGGTTTTTGCAATGGTTTATACTAACTTATCTCACGAGTCCTTGTTGAGTTTTGGGTGGATGAAGCTTTTGAGATTTAGGGAGACCGTGATATAAGAGGAATTAAGGAGACACAAAAGCTCAAGATTGGGGATGCCCAAGGCACCCCAAGATAATATTTCAAGAAGTCTCAAGCGTCTAAGCTTGGGGATGCCCCGGTTGGCATCCCACCTTTCTTCTTCAACAACTATAGGTTAGTATCGGTCGATCCTAAGTTTTTGCTTCTTCACATGACGTTTGCTATTCTTATATGTCATTTTATTTTGCTTTGCCTGCTGTTTGAATAAATTATCAAGATCTGAAATTGTTAAATGTTAGAGAGTCTTCACATAGTTGCATAATTATTCGACTACTCATTGATATTCACTTATATCTTTCGGAGTAGTTTGTCATTTGCTCTAGTGCTTCACTTATATCTTTTAGAGCATGGTGGTAGTTTTATTTTGAAGAAATAGATGAACTCTCATGCTTCACTTATATTATTTTGAGAGTCTTAATAGCATGGTAATTTTCTTAAAATCCTAATATGCTAGGTATTCAAGAATAATAAAACTTTCTTATGAGTGTGTTGAATAGTAAGAGAAGTTTGATGCTTGATGATTGTTTTAAGATATGGGGGTAATAATATCAAAGTCATGCTAGTTGAGTAGTTGTGAAATTGAGAAATGTTTGTGCTGAAGTTTACAAGTCCCGTAGCATGCACGTATGGTAAACGTTGTGTGACAAATTTGAAATATGAGGTGTTATTTGGTTGTCCTCCTTATGAGTGGCGGTCGGGGACGAGCGATGGTCTTTTCCTACCAATATATCCCCCTAGGAGCATGCGCGTAGTACGGAGGTTTTTGATGACTTGTAGATGTTTGCAATAAGTATGTGAGTTGTTTATGACTAATGTTGGGTCCATGGATTGTACGCACTCTCACCCTTCCATCCTTGCAAGCCTCTTCGGTACCGTGCATTGCCCTTTCTCACATTGAGAGTTGGCGCAAACTTCGCCGGTGCATCCAAACCCCGTGATATGATACGCTCTTTCACACATAAAACTCCTTATATCTTCCTCAAAACAGCCACCATACCTACCTATTATGGCATTTCCATAGCCATTCCGAGATATATTGCCATGCAACTTTCCACCATTCAGTTTATCATGACACATTCATCATTGTCATATTGCTTTGCATGATCATGTAGTTGACATCGTATTTGTGGAAAAGCCACCGTTCATAATTTTTCATAAATGTCACTCTTGATTCATCATAAGCCCGGTACACCACCGGAGGCATTCATATAGAGTCCTACTTCGTTATAGTATCGAGTTGTAATCTTTGAGTTGTAAATAAATAGAAGTGTGATGATCATCATTTTCTAGAGCATTGTCCCAAGTGAGGAATATAAAAAAAGAGAAAGGCCATAAAAAAAGAAGGCCCCCAAAAAAATAGAAAGGCCATGAAAAAAAAGATGGCCCAAATGAAAAAAATGGAAATGAGAGAAAAAGAGAGCAGGGACAATGTTACTATCCTTTCCCACACTTGTGCTTCAAAGTAGCACCATAATACTCATGATAGAGAGTCTCTTGTTTTGTCACTTTCATATACTAGTGGGAATTTTTCATTATAGAACTTGGGTTGTATATTCCAACAATGGGCCTCCTCAAGTGCCCTAGGTCTTCGTGAGCAAGCAAGTTGGATGCACACCCACTTAGTTTCTTTTGTTGAGCTTTCATACATTTATAGCTCTAGTGCATCAGTTGCATGGCAATCCCTACTGCTTGCATTAACATCAATCGATGGGCATCTCCATAGCTCATTGATTAGCCTCGTTGATGTGATCCTTTCTCCTTTTTGTCTTCTCCACCTAACCCCCTCATTATTCTATTCCACCCATAGTGATATATCCATGGCTCGCGCTCATGTATTGCACGAAAGTTTGTAGGTTTGAGATTACTAAAGTATGAAACAATTGCTTGGCATGTCATCGGAGTTGTGCATGATGAGAGCATTGTTGTGTGATGAAAATGGAGCATGACTAAACTATATGACTTTGTAGGGATGAACTTTCTTTGGCCATGTTATTTTGAGAAGACATGATTGCTTAGTTAGTATGCTTGAAGTATTATTGTTTCTATGTCAATATTAAACTTTTGTCTTGAATCTTTCAGATCTGAATATTCATGCCACAATTAAGAAGAATTACATAGAAATTATGCCAAGTAGCACTCCGCATCAAAAATTCTGTTTTTATCATTTACCTACTCGAGGACGAGCAGGAATTAAGCTTGGGGATGCTTGATACGTCTCCAACGTATCTATAATTTTTTATTTCTCCATGCTATGTTATCTACTGTTTTGGGCAATATTGGGCTTTATTATCCACTTTTATATTATTTTTGGGACTAACCTATTAACCGGAGGCCCCGCCCAGAATTGTTGTTTTTTGCTTATTTCGGTGTTTCGAAGAAAAGGAATATCAAACGGGGTCGAAACGGAACGAAATCAACTGGAGAAGTTATTTTTGGAAGGTAAGCTACCTGACGGACTTGGACCCCACGTCAAGAGCCAAGGGAGGTGCTCACGAGGGTGGGGGGCGCCCCCCTAGGGCGCGCCCCCCTGCCTCGTGGGGCCCCTGAAGCTCCACCGACGTACTTCCTGCACCCATATATACTCACGTACCCTAAAACTTCCAGAACAGACAATAGATCGGGAGTTCCGCCGCCAGAAGCCTCCGTAGCCACCGAAAACCAATCTAGACCCGTTCCGGCACCCTGCCGGAGGGGGAATCCTTCTCCAGTGGCCATCTTCATCATCCCGGTGCTCTCCATGACAAGGAGGGAGTAGTTCTCCCTCAGGGCTGAGGGTATGTACAAGTAGTTCTGTGTTTGATCTCTCTCTCTCGTGTTCTTGAGATGATACTATCTTGATGTATCGCGAGCTTTGCTATTATATTTGGATCCTATGATGTTTCTTCCCCCCTCTACTCTCTTGTAATGGACTGAGTTTCCCTTTGAAGTTATATTATCGGATTGAGTCTTTAAAGATTTGAGAACACTTGATGTATGTCTTGTCGTGCGTATCTATGGTGACAATGGGATATCATGTGATTCACTTGATGTATGTTTTGGTGATCAACTTGCGGGTTCCGCCCATGAACCTATGCATAGGGGTTGGCACACGTTTTCATCGTGATTCTCTAGTCAGAACTTTGGGGCACTCTTTGAGGTTCTATGTGTTGGTTGAATAGATGAATCTTAGACTGTGCGATGCATATCATATAATCATACCCACGGATATTTGAGGTGACATTGGAGTATCTAGGTGACATTAGGGTTTTGGTTGATTTGTGTCTTAAGGTGTTATTCTAGTACGAACTTAGGGTTGTTTGTGACACTTATAGGAATAGCCCAACGGATTGATTGGAAAGAATAACTTTGAGGTGGTTTTGTACCCTACCATGATCTCTCCGTTTGTTCTCCGCTATTAGTGACTTTGCAGTGACTCTTTGTTGCGTGTTGAGGGATAGTTATGTGATCCAATTATGTTATTATTGTTGAGAGAACTTGCACTAGTGAAAGTATGAACCCTGGGCCTTGTTTCCTAGCATTGAAATACCGTTTACGCTCACTTTTATCATTAGTTACCTTGCTGTTTTTATAATTTCAGATTACAAAAACCTTTATCTACCATCCATATACCACTTGTATCACCATTTCTTCGCCGAACTAGTGCACCTATACAATTTACCATTGTATTGGGTGTGTTGGGGACACAAGAGACTCTTTGTTATTTGGTTGCAGGGTTGCTTGAGAGAGACCATCTTCATCCTACGCCTCCTACGGATTGATAAACCTTAGGTCATCCACTTGAGGGAAATTTTCTACTGTCCTACAAACCTCTGCACTTGGAGGCCCAACAACGTCTACAAGAAGAAGGTTGTGTTGTAGACATCAAGCTCTTTTCTGGCGCCGTTGCCGGGGAGGTGAGTGCTTGAAGGTATATCTTTAGATCTTGCAATCGAGTCTTTTAGTTTTTTGTTTTAGCACTAGTTTAGTTTATAAAAGAAAACTATAAAAAATGGAATTGAGTTTACCTCATACGCTTCATCTTTTTAATATCTTTCGTGAGTATGATGGAAAGGAAAATTGTGCTCAAATACTAGAAGAAGAATGCATTAGAATGTTTGGCACTAAATATTTGAATGATGAGCATGATTGCAATGTTGTTGGTATGAATTCCTTGAATATATATGATGTTAATGATATGCAAAGCCACAAGCTTGGGGAAGCTATGTTTGATGAAGTTGATATTTTTTGTCCCCCAAGTTTTGATGAGAAAATTTATTCTGATGAAAGCATGCCTCCTATCTATGATGATTATTGTGATGACACGTATGCTTTAAAGAATAATGATAACAATGAAACTTGTCATCTTGATTTCAATTTTCAATACCATGATAGTTATTTCGCTGAGTTTGCTCCCACTACTATTCATGAGAAGAATTTTGCTTATGTGGGGAGTAGTAAATTTTGAATGCTTGAAGATCATGAAAAGAATGCTTTGGGTGCTGGTTATATTGCTGAATTCATTCATGATGCTACTGAAAATTTTTATGAGGGAGGAATATATGCTTGTAGGAATTGCAATAATATCAAGTTTCCTCTCTATGTGCTTAAAATTTTGAAGTTATGCTTGTTTAACCTTCCTATGCAAGTTGATTCTTGTTCCCACAAGTTGTTTGCTCACAAAATCCCTATGCATAGGAAGTGGGTTAGACTTAAATTTGTTAGTAATATTCTTCATGATGCTCTCTTTATGTTTCAATTGTTATTCTTTATGTGAGCATCGTTGAAATCATCATGCCTAGCTAGGGGCGTTAAATGATAGCGCTTGTTGGGAAGCACCCAATTTTATTTTAGTTCCTTGCTTTTTGTTCCTGGTTAGTAATAAATAATTCATCTAGCCTCTGTTTATATGTGGTTTTATGCCTTTAATTAGTGTTTGTGCCAAGTAGAACCTTTGGGAAGACTTGGGGGAAGTCTTTGTGATCATGCTGTAAAAAACAGAAACTTTAGCGCTCACGAGAATTGCTGCCATTTTTATTTGGAGAGTGCTATTTAGTTTATTATTTTTGCAGATGATTAATAGATAAATTCCTCAGGTCCAGCAATTTATTTTAGAATTTTTGGGGTTCCAGAAGTTTGCGTTAGTTACAGATTACTATAGACTGTTCTGTTTTTGACAGATTCTGTTTTTTGTGTGTTGTTTGCTTATTTTGATGAATCTATGGCTAGTAAAAGAGTTTACAAACCATAGAGAAGTTGGAATACAGTAGGTTTAACACCAATATAAATAAATATTGAGTTCATTACACTACCTTGAAGTAGTGTTTTGTTTTCTTTCGCTAACGGAGCTTACGAGTTTTCTGTTAAGTTTTGTGTTGTGAAGTTTTCAAGTTTTGCGTAAGATTCGATGGACTATGGAATAAGGAGTGGCAAGAGCCTAAGCTTGGGATTCCCAAGGCACCTCAAGGTAATATTCAAGGATATCCAAGAGCCAAAGCTTGGGGATGCCCCGGAAGGCATCCCCTCTTTCGTCTTCATTCATCGGTAACTTTACTTGGAGCTATATTTTTATTCACCACATGATATGTGTTTTGCTTGGAGCGTCAATTTATTTTGTTAGGATTTGCTTGCTGTTATTTATAACAATGTTTTGCATCTTTTATTTCAATAAAAGTGGCATTGATAGCCTTTACTATGCCTATGATACAAGTATACATGTTGCTGTTTGAAAACAGAAACTTTACCGCTGTTGCAATAATTCCCTAGAAAAGTCAGAATGTGATAAAATGTGGAAACCTTTTGCATATTAAGCTCTGATAAATTTACTACTGTGGTAATTTTCTTTCATAATTTTTGGAGCTAGGGAAGTATGGATGTTGCTGCATTCTTTACAGACTATCCTGTTTAGGCAGATTGCTGTTATGTTTGCATTGTTTGCATATGTTTGCTTCTTTAATGATACTATTTGAGGTTAGGACTATTAAATATGCAGAGGCATTTTGATGCAATGTTAAATAATAATTTTAGTGATCTGCTACAGTACATTATGATAAGGTTTTTGCAATGGTTTATACTAACTTATCTCACGAGTCCTTGTTGAGTTTTGTGTGGATGAAGGTTTTGAGATTTAGGGAGACCGTGATATAAGAGGAATTAAGGAGACACAAAAGCTCAAACTTGGGGATGTCCAAGGCACCCCAAGATAATATTTCAAGAAGTCTCAAGCGTCTAACCTTGGGGATGCCCCGGTTGGCATCCCACCTTTCTTCTTCAACAACTATCGGTTAGTATCGGTTGATCCTAAGTTTTTGCTTCTTCACATGATGTTTGCTATTCTTAGATGTCATTTTATTTTGCTTTGCTTGCTGTTTGAATAAATTATCAAGATCTGTAATTGTTAAATGTTAGAGAGTCTTCACATAGTTGCATAATTATTCGACTACTCATTGATATTCACTTATATCTTTCGGAGTAGTTTGTCATTTGCTCTAGTGCTTCACTTATATCTTTTAGAGCATGGTGGTAGTTTTATTTAGAAGAAATAGATGAACTCTCATGCTTCACTTATATTATTTTGAGAGTCTTAATAGCATGGTAATTTGATTAAAATCCTAATATGCTATGTATTCAAGAATAATAAAACTTTCTTATGAGTGTGTTGAATACTAAGAGATGTTTGATGCTTGATGATTGTTTTGAGATATGGGGGTAATAATATCAAAGTCGTGCTAGTTGAGTAGTTGTGAAAATGAGAAATGCTTGTGCTGAAGTTTGGAAGTCCCGTAGCATGCACGTATGGTAAACGTTGTGTAAAAATTTGAAACATGAGGTGTTATTTGATTGTCCTCCTTATGAGTGGCGGTCGGGGACGAGCGATGGTCTTTTCCTACCAATCTATCCCCCTAGGAGCATGCGCGTAGTACCGAGGTTTTTGATGACTTGTAGATTTTTGCAATAAGTATGTGAGTTGTTTATGACTAATGTTTGGTCCATGGATTATACGCACTCTCACCCTTCCATCCTTGCTAGCCTCTTCGGTACCGTGCATTGCCCTTTCTCACATTGAGTGTCGGCGCAAACTTCGCTGGTGCATCCAAACACCGTGATATGATACGCTCTTTCACACATAAACCTCCTTATATCTTCCTCAAAACAGCCACCATACCTACCTATTATGGCATTTCCATAGCCATTCCGAGATATATTGCCATGCAACTTTCCACCATTCAGTTTATCATGACACATTCATCATTGTCATATTGCTTTGCATGATCATGTAGTTGACATCGTATTTGTGGCAAAGCCACCGTTCATAATTTTTCATACATGTCACCCTTGATTCATCGCAATCCCGGTACACCGCCAGAGGCATTCATATTGAGTCATACTTTGTTCTAGTATCGAGTTGTAATCTTTGAGTTGTAAATAAATAGAAGTGTGATGATCATCATTTTCTAGAACATTGTCCCAAGTGAGGAAAAAAAAAAAGAGAAAGACCATAAAAAAGAAGGCCCCAAAAAAAGAGAAAGGCCATGAAAAAAAAGAAGGCCCAAATGAAAAAAATGAAAAAGAGAGAAAAAGAGAGAAGGGACAATGTTACTATCCTTTTCCACACTTGTGCTTCAAAGTAACACCATAATCCTCATGATAGAGAGTCTCTTGTTTTGTCACTTTCATATACTAGTGGGAATTTTTCATTATAGAAATTGGCTTGTATATTCCAACAATGGGCCTCCTCAAGTGCCCTAGGTCTTCGTGAGCAAGCAAGTTGGATGCACACCCACTTAGTTTCTTTTGTTGAGCTTTCATACATTTATAGCTCTAGTGCATCAGTTGCATGGCAATCCCTACTCCTTGCATTAACATCAATCGATGGGCATCTCCATTGCTCATTGATTAGCCTCGTTGATGTGAGACTTTCTCCTTTTTGTCTTCTCCACATAGCCCCCTCATTATTCTATTCCACCCATAGTGATATATCCATGGCTCGCGCTCATGTATTGTGTGAAAGTTTATAGGTTTGAGATTACTAAAGTATGAAACAATTGCTTGGCTTGTCATCGGGGTTGTGCATGACGAGAGCATTCTTGTGTGACGAAAATGGAGCATGACTAAACTATATGATTTTGTAGGGATGAACTTTCTTTGGCCATGTTATTTTGAGAAGACATGATTGCTTAGTTAGTATGCTTGAAGTATTATTGTTTCTATGTCATTATTAAACTTTTTTCTTAAATCTTTCGGATCTGAATATTCATGCCACAATTAAGAAGAATTACATTGAAATTATGCCAAGTAGCACTCCGCATCAAAAATTCTGTTTTTATCATTTACCTACTCGAGGACGAGCAGGAATTAAGCTTGGGGATGCTTGATACGTCTCCATCATATCTATAATTTTTGATTGCTCCATGCTATGTTATCTACTGTTTTGGGAAATATTGGGCTTTATTATCCACTTTTATATTATTTTTGGGACTAACCTATTAACCGGAGGCCCAGCCCAGAATTGTTGTTTTTTGCTTATTTCAGTGTTTCGAAGAAAGGAATATCAAACGGAGTCGAGACGGAACGAAATCAACTGGAGAAGTTATTTTTGGAAGGAAAGCTACGGGATGGACTTGGACCCCACATCAGGAGCCAAGGGAGGTGCTCACGACGGTGGGACGCCCCCCCCCTAGGGCGTGCCCCCCTGCCTCGTTGGGCCCCCGAAGCTCCACCGACGTACTTCCTGCACCCATATATACTCACGTACCCTAAAACTTCTAGAACAAACAATAGATCGGGAGTTCCGCCGCCAGAAGCCTTCGTAGCCACCGAAAACCAATCTAGACCCGTTCCGGCACTCTGACGGAGGGGGAATCCATCTCTGGTGGCCATCTTCATCATCCCGGTGCTCTCCATGACGAGGAGGGAGTAGTTCTCCCTCGGGGCTGAGGGTATGTACCAGTAGCTATGTGTTTGATCTCTCTCTCTCTCTCGTGTTCTTGAGATGATACGATCTTGATGTATCGCGAGCTTTGCTATTATATTTGGATCCTATGATGTTTCTTCCCCCCTCTACTCTCTTGTAATGGATTGAGTTTCCCCTTTGAAGTTATATTATCGGATTGAGTCTTTAAAGATGTGAGAACACTTTATGTATGTCTTGCCGTGCGTATCTGTGGTGACAATGGGATATCACGTGATTCACTTGATGTATGTTTTGGTGATCAACTTGCGGGTTCCGCCCATGAACCTATGCATAGGGGTTGGCACACATTTGCGTCGTGATTCTCCGGTAGGAACTTTGGGGCACTCTTTGAGGTTCTATGTGTTGGTTGAATAGATGAATCTGAGATTGTGTGATGCATATCGTATAATCATACCCACACATACTTGAGGTGACATTGGAGTATCTAGGTGACATTAGGGTTTTGGTTGATTTGTGTCTTAAGGTGTTATTCTAGTATGAACTCTAGGGCTGTTTGTGACACTTATAGGAATAGCCCAACAGATTGATTGGAAAGAATAACTTTGAGGTGGTTTCGTACCCTACCATAATCTCTTCGTTTGTTCTCCGCTATTAGTGACTTTGGAGTGACTCTTTGTTGCATGTTGAGGGATATTTATGTGATCCAATTATGTTATTATTGTTGAGAGAACTTGCACTAGTGAAATTATGAACCCTAGGCCTTGTTTCTTAGCATTGCAATACCGTTTACGCTCACTTTTATCATTAGTTACCTTGCTGTTTTTATAATTTTAGATTACAAAAACCTTTATCTACCATCCATATACCACTTGTATCACCATCTCTTCGCCGAACTAGTGCACCTATACAATTTACCATTGTATTGCTTGTGTTCGGGACACAATAGACTCTTTGTTATTTGGTTGCAGGGTTGCTTGAGAGAGACCATCTTCATCCTACGCCTCCTACGGATTGACAAACCATAGGTCATCCACTTGAGGGAAATTTCCTACTGTCCTACAAACCTCTGCACTTGGAGGCCCAACAACGTCTTCAAGAAGAAGGTTGTGTAGTAGACATGATGCAGATCGCGATGTGCCGTGCGTTCGGTACTTGATTGGTTGGATCGCGAAGACACTCGACTATATCGACCACGTTACTTAATGCTTCGCTTTCGGTCTAGGAGGGTACGTAGACACACTTGATGTCTACTACACAACCTTCTTCTTGTAGACGTTGTTGGGCCTCCAAGTGTAGAGGTTTGTAGGACAGTAGCAAATTTCCCTCAAGTGGATGACCTAAGGTTTATCAATCCGTGGGAGGCGTAGTATGAAGATGGTCTCTCTCAAACAACCCTGCAACCAAATAACAAAGAGTCTCTTGTGTCCCCAACACAACCTATACAATGGTAAATTGTATAGGTGCACTAGTTCGGCGAAGAGATGGTTATACAAGTGCAATATGGATGGTAGATATAGGTTTTTGTAATCTGAAAATATAAAAACAGCAAGGTAGCAAGTGGTAAAAGTGAGCGTAAACAGTATTGCAATGCGTTGAAACAAGGCCTAGGGTTCATACATTCACTAGTGCAAGTTCTCTCAACAATAATAACATAATTGGATCATATAACTATCCCTCAACATGCAAAAAAAGAGTCACTCCAAAGTCACTAATAGAGGAGAACTAACGAAGAGATTATTGTAGGGTATGAAACCACCTCAAAGTTATCCTTTCTGATCGATCTATTCAAGAGTCTGTAGTAAAATAACACGAAGCTATTCTTTCCATTCAATATATCATGGAGTTCATACTAGAATTACACCTTAAGACACAAATCAACCAAAACCCTAATGTCACCTAGATACTCCAATGTCACCTCAAGTATCCGTGGGTATGATTATACTATATGCATCACACAATCTTAGATTCATCTATTCAAACCAACACAAAGTACTTCAAAGATTGCCGCAAAGTTTCTATCGGAGAGTCAAGATGAAAACGTGTGCCAACCCCTATGCGTAAGTTCACGAGGTCACGGAACTCGCAAGTTGATTACTAAAACATACATCAAGTGGATCACGTGATATCCCATTGTCACCACAGATAAGCACATGCAAGACATACATCAAGTGTTCTCAAATCCTTAAAGACTCAATCCGACAAGATAACTTCAAAGGGAAAACTCAATTCATCACAAGAGGGGGAGAAACATCATAAGATCCAACTATAATAACAAATCTCGCGATACATCAAGATCGTTCCGAATCAAGAACACGAGAGAGAGAGAGATGAAGATGGCCACCGGAGAGGGCTTCCCCCCTCCGGCAGCTTTCTAGAAGCTTCAGTATATATAAGAGGTTTTGGCGTCGAGAAAAACTCAGGGGGGGGTCTCCGGGCTGTCCACGTGGCAGGGGGTGGGCCCAGGGGGGTAGGCGCGCCCCAATCCTCGTGGGCAGCCTGAGACTCTTCTGGCCCAACTCTTTTACTCCATATCCTTCTTCTGGTCCAAAAATAAGCTCCGTGAAGTTTCAGGTCAATAGGACTCTGTTTGGTTTTCCTTTTCTGCGATACTCAGAAACAAGGAAAAAACAGAAACTGGCACTGGGCTCTAGGTTAATAGGTTAGTCCCAAAAATCATATAAAATAGCATATAAATGCATATAAAACAACCAAGGTTCATAATATAATAGCATGGAACAATAAAAAATTATAGATACGTTGGAGACGTATCAAGCATCCCCAAGCTTAATTCTGCTCATCATCGAGTAGGTAAATGATAAAACAGATTTTTTTTATGTGGAATGCTACCTAACATATTTATCAATGAAATCTTCTTTATTGTTGCAAGAATATTCAGATCCATAAGATTCAAGACAAAAGTTTAGTATTGATATAAAAATAATAATACTTCAAGTATGCTAACAAAGCAATTATGTCTTATCAAAATAACATGGCCAAAGAAAGCTATCCCTACAAAATCACATAGTGTGGCTATGCTCTATCTTCATCACACAAAATATTTAAATCATGCACAACCCCGATGACAAGCCAATAAATTGTTTCATACTTTTGATGTTCTCGAACTTTTTCAATCTTCACGCAATACATGAGCGTGAGCCATGGACATAGCACTATAGGTGGCATAGAATGGTGGTTTTGGAGAAGACAAAAAGGAGAAGATAGTCTCACATCAACTAGGCGTATCAACGGGCTATGGAGATGCCCATCAATATATATCAATGTGAGTGAGTAGGGATTGCCATGCAACGGATGCACTAGAGCTATAAGTGTATGAATGCTAAAAAAGAAACTAAGTGGGTGTGCATCTGTCGGTGTCAAAACCGGCGGATCTCGGGTAGGGGGTCCCGAACTGTGCGTCTAGGCGGATGGTAACAGGAGACAAGGGACACAATGTTTTACCCAGGTTTGGGCCCTCTTGATGGAGGTAAAACCGTACGTCCTGCTCGATTAATATTGATGATATGGGTAGTACAAGAGTAGATCTACCACGAGATCAAGGAGGCTAAACCCTAGAAGCTAGACTATGGTATGATTGTTGTATATATTGTATATCTATCGACTAGCCTGGCCTCGGTTTATATAATGCACCGGAGGCCTAGGATAACAAGAGTCCTAGCCGAATACGCCGGTGGGGAGAAGTCCTTGTCTTGATCGCCATGTCTTGTGGAATCTTCCTTGTATGCGGTAGCCGTCCGAACTGGCCCATGAGTATACGGCCACGGGGGTCCTCGGCCCAATCTAATAGGTCGGGAGACGACGTGGTGAGTACCCCCTAGTCCAGGACACCGTCAGTAGCCCCCTGAACCGGTCTTCAAGTTAGGGACGCTCCTCGATTCTTCTGAACTGTTCTTCATCTTCGGTTGCCGGTCTTGAAAACTGGTTCAACAAATCTTCTTTATCTTCGATCTTGAGGATCGCCGAAATGCATTCGACGAGTTTACACGTCGGGTATCCGAGGAGCCCCTTTAAGTTTCCGGCCTTTATCAATGCCTTGTTTATTTTTATGCCACACCTCGGGTTTGAAGTTGTTCCCGGGAGGCAGGGTCCTCTTGCGTCCGAGCTCCAACGCCGGACTGCATTCGAGGTATCTTTTGCAGCCGAGCACCAATGCCGGACCGCTTCCCAGCTCTAGCGCCGGAATGTATCCGAGCTCCAACGCCGGACTATGTATCCGAGCTCCAACACCAGACTATATATCCAAGCTCCAACGCCAAAATATATCCGAGCTCCAACACCGGACTGTGTCCAGGCTCCAATGCCGGACTATATCCGAGGTGTCATATCACCTTGGTTCAAAAAAGTTGAAGGAGTTTAGCCGAGCTTAATGCCGGAAATGCCCTCTATGGAGCCAGCCACTAGCGCCCGAGCTTTATGCCGGACTGCTTCCGAGGTGGTGCACCACCCCGACTATGGGCCGATTTTTTGTCAATATTTTTTATTGGTGCAATTTATTCTCTGCCGAGATATATAGCCAGTAGCCCTCAAGGTGTGTATCGGTCTAAAACCCGAGATGCACATGAAGGATGACATAAGACCGCTGATCCCATTAGCCGCTGAGACTCAGGTTGATTTGCAAAATCGGCCTGAGGATCAAGTCCTAGCTCGGCAGAATACTTCGGGATAGAAAAGCGGCGTGCTCAGTCCTCAAGACTCAGGTTGGGTGCGGCCGACCAACCTGAGGATCAAAATCTCCTTGGAAACTATATTGCACATAAAATTTTCTGCATTGGACAAGCAATGCAGTAGCCCCCGAGACACTGGTCGGGTGGCAACACCAGATCAGGGGATCGATGTGCCCCTTTAATATTTGTAAATAATAAGCCCGAAGCCCAGTAGCCCCCGAGCCTTAATGCGGGAACGGGTGGCCGAATTAAGGATCAATATCCATAGTAAAATCACAAATTATGTGTAATGACTATGTATCCAAGTACTTTACGTCATTAATGCTCGGATCCGCATTGTACAAAACTTTGTTGACCGACCATCAGCTTCCACCTCCTTGGCCAGTAGCCGAGGAGTGTTTGTCCTACTTTATAAAGCCTTTATGAGGGCAAAGATTTATGACAAACAAGGCAATCTGGCCACATGGTTTTATAAACAAAGGTACGCAGAGAGATATGTTATATTACTGTTTAATAGAAGAAATGTATTCCAAAGAAAATAGTCCCGCTATCGATTCCTTTCTTTGGGTTGTCATGCTAAGCATGATCATGAAACCTCAGCTCGAATGTAAGAGCAAAATATCAAGGATATAGTTTGGGAGGCCAGTTAATAGCCCCCGGTAGTGTTCGGCGACAGTCGAGGTCAAGTCCTAAACACTTCGGCCAATGTTATGAATGGCCCGTCATAGTCATCGGATCGCTGACCAGTTTACGCTTATTGTGACAGTCAGTTTTCGGCTTTCTCCACTAAGGTGCTTAACCATGTGAGCTGGAAGCACAATCGCAGTGGTTCTCCCTTTGCACGCCTAGCCGAACAAAACGGAACGTAGGAAGCAAGTGTAGGAGCCGGGCAACCCAACTATTGACCGAAGACACAATTCGAAACCGATGCATATATAGCAATATCTGAGAATGTTTTTGCCGAATCCCTAAAGGTGTCCGGCGTTGCACTACGAGACTAATGCTGGAAAAGCACAAATAGTTTAAAAGTGCCAAAAAGCTTGGAAAACCAAGAAACGTCAGTAAAAACATGACGTCCGAACAAGATCAAGTGTTCGGTGCCAATCCGAAAATTGGTCTTAGAAAAAAGAAGTGCTTCTGTCATCCTTTAACATGACACATCCTATCTCAAGACTTCGAGCAGTTCAGCCTACGGCTTCAACCTCCTATCCCGAGGGTGGAGTACTTCTCATTAGGCCAGTTTAGCAAACTAAACTCTAGCGGCTTTGAGAGAGAAATTAGGCTCCCCAGCTAGTGACCGCACACTCGCGTCGAAAAAAGGAGTGATAAATAATAATAATAATAATAATAATAATAATAATAATAATAATAATAGAACTTTGCAACGACTGAGAAGAAGAACACTTATTATAAAACGGCTCAAATAAACTTAAGAGCCCCAAGTGACTTGGGTAAAAGAATGATTGCATGTACCGAAGTACTTATATCATATCTATGTTCAACCGAACATTAAATGCGTCTTAACCGACCGTCAGCTTATCCCTCTTCGGTTAAGGACCGAAAAGTGTTATGTACTCCATCGGTCGAGAATATCGACGGTGTTTCCAATAACCAGGCAATCAGGCCATAAGGCTGTAACAGACAAAGCGCACTCAGGGAACTTATGCTATATTACTGCGAAGAGTAAGAAGCATCTTTGAAGAAAATAGTACCCCCACGGATACCTTTCTTCGGTGCTCATTGTTATTATGAGACTTGCGCAATAGATTTTTGTACTCATGAGTTCCGTTGTGTGCCTACCATCATTGAATAACTATAAGAGCGCTAGCTTTCGGCTTCACCCAGTCTGAGGTCCGGCTTGGGTGACCCGATCGTGACAATCGCAGAGGTGCTCCCTTTACTCCCTAGCCGAACAATCGGGAACGTAGGGGTAAACACAGGAGCGAGGCAACCCAGCTTGCAAATCGCTTAAGTCAATGTGGTGCATATTGTGGCGTAATACACGAACAAGGAACGAAGCCGTACAAGTATAATCATATGCAACAGCAAAAGCTTCATAAAGGAAGCCCCCAAGTAAACGGGGTATTTGAATTTATGTCTCAAAAACAAAGTTTGGACAAGGAAATTTTTTAGAAGCAACTTTTTTCCAAAAAAGTATAATGCTTGGTCGAACCGAACACAAGTTAGAAATTAAAGCTTTGAGCATGAAAGCGACTTAGCTGGTTAATGTCTTCGGTATTGATGACGCGGTCCGAGCTTGATGCGGGGCAAGGTTCCATCCCTCAAGCCGGTCCCGAGGTGGCGGCGCGGAGAGCTTGACACGCCGAAGTGGTGACATAGCACGATCAATGCAGACCGGCAGAGTGATGCCGAAGTCCCCGGATCATTTTCCTGTGCACAAAAAATAGTGCAAACTGGAGATAATAGTAATAATGATAACTAAAAAAATCGTTGTATAATAAATAATTTATGCAAAGTGAGTAATAAAAGAAATATGGCCTGGCGCCGAAGTCAAGTCGATGCAGGGCGTTGGCGTGATGCTGTAAAGGCATGGCAAAGCCTGAATTCGCAGGTCGGTCCGAGCTCCGAGTGCGGCGTTCGCCGGACTATGTACGGAAACTGACCGAACCACCATGCAACTGTCGTTAATGCAGCCACCATTTGATAGACCTGGTTTATTTGTTGTAGCAATCCGAAGGAAGGTGATTCCTAAAATTGGGACCCGCTCCGCACACCCATTGCCTGATGGGCGATAAAACGACGGCATGGCAATGCTGGTAAAGGTTGACTCGCCGAGGCAAAGCCCTCGGCCCAGCTAACGTGACGGAGCTGGTCGGCTAGTGACGCCGAAGTGTCCGGAGTAGGTTGATGAAGAGATGGCGAAGCCCCCGGTCCAGCTGAGATGTCGAAGCCTCGATGTCAGCCGATGAGTTGAAGTAGGTCGGCGTGATGGACACCAGCTTGAAGAAGCAATTGTGCGGCCCTGTCGATGCAGGTCGTGGCGTGGTCGATGCCGGCTTGATGAAGCGACCGTGCGGCGATGCCGGTATGCCCGCTCCGTGTAATCCGTGGGGCGGCGATGTTGGTGATGATTTATCCTTCGCGATGCCGGGCTCTTGTTCGGCTTGCCGAGATGATGATCCGAAGAAGTTGAGCTCGGCTCAACAAAGTGACGCCGTGTCTAGCACAGGTCGGCAGCCGTGGAGTAATATTGCCGGACTGGTTTGACACCAGCATGATGTTGAAGATCATGTTCAAAAGATCTTACAGTTAGTGGGATGTGTTCAGGAACAAAACACAATACCCCATACAAAACTTCCTTCAAAAGGGATGTCCGAAATTCTGTTCATAAAAAAGATGAACTCGGGTCGGATTCGTTTTCGCGCAGAAAACAGATCGAAAAGTGATGCACTAATCGGAAGGTTTCCGGAGTTCGGACGGTCGGATCGAGCCAAAATTTTGAGAGGTGGTAGATATAGGAATTCCGGAGCCGATCAACGGTTGGATCTTCCAAAGGACGTCGGAGCTAGAAGCTGGACACCACACCCTAAACTCATCCAAATTTCCGTCCAGATTTGACAGGGCTCCGGTATATCGTGGATTGCCAGAGATTCCTCCATCGGAACTCGACAAAATTTTCCAGGTTTGTTGTAGACTCAATTCCGCACAATTCCACCAAAGCGATCGTCAAAGCGATACTCGAGGAGGTGGTGGTGGCAGATACGAGTTCGTTGTCAGAAAAACAGCACGGTCGCTTGAGGGCAATGTTGACGTTGAGCCCCGAGCTCCATAGATGATTCCTCCGTGATTTTGATAGAGATCGGAGTTGATGTTTGATGAAGGCCCTCGTCCGGACATGGTGATCCGAACACGGGGCGCAATTCTTGGTCAAACCAAGGTGACTAGTCGAGCTGGTGACGAAGAAGCCGAAGTCGCAGTTGATCTGCAGGCGAGCCATCGATCCTTTTGTCGATCACACAGCGAAACTCTCAATGAAAGCACCACTGTCGGTGTCAAAACCGGCGGATCTCGGGTAGGGGGTCCCGAACTATGCGTCTAGCCGGATGGTAACAGGAGACAAGGGACACAATGTTTTACCCAGGTTCGGGCCCTCTTCATGGAGGTAAAATCCTATGTCCTGCTCGATTAATATTGATTATATGGGTAGTACAAGAGTAGATCTACCACGAGATCAAGGAGGCTAAACCCTAGAAGCTAGCCTATGGTATGATTGTTGTATATATTGTATATCTATCGACTAGCCTGGCCTCGGTTTATATAATGCACCGGAGGCCTAGGATAACAAGAGTCCTAGCCGAATACGCCGGTGGGGAGAAGTCTTTGTCTTGATCGCCAAGTCTTGTGGAATTTCCCTTGTATGCGGTAGCCGTCCGAACTGGCCCATGAGTATACGGCCACGGGAGTCCTTGGCCCAATCTAATAGATCGGGAGACGACGTGGTGAGTACCCCCTAGTCCAGGACACCGTCAGCATCCAACTCGCTTGCTCATGAAGACCTAGGGTATTTTGAGGAAGCCCATCTTTGGAATATACAAGCCAAGTTCTATAATGAAAGATTCCCACTAGTATATGAAAGTGACAACATAGGAGACGCTCTATCATGAAGATCATGGTGCTGATTTGAAGCATAAGTGTGGTAAAAGGATAGTATCATTCCCCTTCTCTCTTTTTCTTTCATTTTTTTGTTTTTTTGGGCCTTCTCCTTTTTTAATGGCCTCTTTTTCTCTTTTTTTTTTTTTTCATCCGGAGTCTTATCCCGACTTGTGGGGGAATCATAGTCTCCATCATCCTTTCCTCACATGGGACAACTCTCTAATAATGATGACCATCACACTTTTATTTACTTACAACTCAAGAATTACAACTCGATGCTTAGAACAAAATATGATTCTATATGAATGCCTCTGGCGGTGTACCGGATGTGCAATGAATCAAGAGTGACATGTATGAAAGAATTATGAAGGTGGCTTGCCACAAATACAATGTCAACTACATGATCATGCAAAGCAATATGACAATGATGGAGCGTGTCATAATAAACGGAACGGTGGAAAGTTGCATGGCAATATATCTCGGAATGGCTATGGGAATGCCATAATAGGTAGGTATGGTGGCTGTTTTGAGGAAGGTAAATGGTGGGTTTATGGTACCGACGAAGGATGCACGGTACTAGAGAGGCTAGCAACGGTGGAAGGGTGAGAGTGCGTATAATCCATCGACTCAACATTAGTCATAAAAACTCACATACTTATTGCAAAAATCTATTAGTTATCGAAACGAAGTACTACGCGCATGCTTCCTAGGGGGATAGATTGGTTGGAAAAGACCATCGCTCGTCCCCGACCGTCACTCATAAGGAAGATAGTTAATAAATAAATCATGCTCCAACTTCATCACATAACGGTTCACCATACATGCATGCTACGGGAATCACAAACTTTAACACAAGTATCTCTCAAATTCACAACTACTCAACTAGCCTGACTCTAATATCACCATCTTCATATCTCAAAACAATCATAAGGAATCAAACTTCTCATAGTATTCAATGCACTTTATATGAAAGTTTTTATTATATCCCTCTTGGATGCCTATCATATTAGGACTAAATTCATAACCAAAGCAAACTACCGTGCTGTTATAAAGACTCAAAATAATATAAGTGGAGCATGAGAGATCAATATTTCTCCAAAATAAAACCACCGTCGTGCTCTAAAAGGATATAAGTGAAGCACTAGAGCAAATGACAAACTACTCTAAAAGATATAAGTGAAGATCATTGAGTAGTCGAATAATTATGCAACTATGTGAAGACTCTCTAACATTTAAGAATTTCAGATCATGGTATTTTATTCAAATAGCAAACAAAACAAAATAAAATAAAATGACGCTCCAAGCAAAACACATATCATGTGGTGAATAAAAATATAGCTCCAAGTAAAGTTACTGATGAATGAAGACGAAAGAGGGGATGCCTTCTGGGGCATCCCCAAGCTTAGGCTCTTGGTTGTCCTTGGATATTACCTTGGGGTGCCTTGGGCATCCCCAAGATTATACTCTTTCCACTCCTTATTCCATAGTCCATCGAATCTTTACCCAAAACTTGAAAACTTCACAACACAAAACTTAACAGAAAACTCGTAAGCTCCGTTAGCATAAGAAAATAAATCACCACTTAGGTACTGTTGTGAACTCATTCTAAATTCATATTGGTGTAATATCTACTGTATTCCAACTTCTCTATGGTTCATACCCTCCGATACTACTCATAGATTCATCAAAATAAGCAAACAACACATAGAAAACAGAATCTATGGGGTGTGCCTGATGATATTCTGCCTACCCTCCCCGAAAAACTGGATCTCGCTCCCGTATCGCTCGTGGGCGACACCGGGGCGCCCCCAGCCGTAGCCGCCGGTCTCCGCTCATCCGCGACTCCTCCTCGCCGCCGCCACCGCCGGCGAGCGTTGTGGCGGCGAGGCCTGCTCCTCTAGATCATGAGACGCGTACGGCTCGAGTGCACAACGGCGTTGGGAGTCTGCGGCGGCCAGGGAGGGTTGGTCGTGTGATTCTTTGCGTGTCTTGCTGCCATGGCCGGCGTTGATCTCGTGTCTTCAATCTGGCATGGCGGCAGCACCTCGTGCTTCCTCACCTGTTTGGGTGACAGTCATGTTCCCCTCAATGGTGGGGTGGAAGCATAAGTGGTTCCGCGTGAAGGTGCTTCTGTTCTGGTCCATGGTCGTGCAACACTCTAGGAGTGTATGCTTCTCGGCTTTGGGCGCCCTCACAGCCAAGCTCCATCCCCAACGAAGCTCCATGATATTGCCATCGAAAGGTCTTTGTGAGGATTTCTTCTTCCGGATCTGACGGTTGACTCCGATGGGCAGATACAAACTATGGACAATGACTTGATGCAAAGGGATGTTTGTGCAGCGGCTGTGGTCCACACCACATGTAGATGCTGGGATCGCGGAAAAGTGGTGGAGGCAAAACACAACAGACATTGATGGCGGTGCTACTCGATCACCGGCCCGGTCTCGAGCTCCGGGGTGAAAACCTAGGTTTGAACTTCGTTGTTTATACCTGGCAATGGCGATATTTTTATGTCGTTACCTTGTTGAACGCATTGCTCAGATGTGTTCGGACCGATTCTTCAGGGTGAAAACCTAGATTCCGGCCTTGAGTGGTGGATCCGGTGACGGCGGCGATTGAGCGCCGCTACCTTCCTGAAGGCGTTGCTGTTGAAGAATCTCGTCGTCTTGTGTTGTCATGAGATGATTGGTGCGTATATGGTCATTGTTGTAGTTTGCCAATCGCAGATGTGATCGCTTTGAGGTTTTTTCTTTTTATTTTCACCGCCTACGCTTAGCTTCGGTCTTACATGACTTTGCTATTTGCCGGCGTATTTTTGTGTGTGTGCGTTGATATTGGCTGTGTGTATCTTAGTCGTGCAGAGGCCGGGTGTGTACTCATTGTTTTTGTATCCCCTTGATGCTTCATTTTGAGCCAATAAATATCACCCTTTGCCGAAAAAAAGAAAACAGAATCTATGAAAAACAGAACAGTCTGTAGTAATCTGTATCAAACATATACTTATGGAACTCATAAAATTCTGAGATAAATTGGTGGACGTGAGGAATTTGTCTATTAATCATCTTCAAAAAGAATCAACCTAATCGCACTCTCCAGTAAAAAAATGGCAGCAAATCTCGTGAGTGCTAAAGTTTCTGTTTTTTACAGGAAGATCACATAAACTTCCACCAAGTCTTCCCAAAGGTTCTACTTGGCACAAACACTAATTAAAAGCATAAAACCACATCTAAAGAGAAGCTAGATGAATTATTTATTACTATACAAGAACAAAAAGCAAGGAACTAAAATAAAATTGGGTTACCTTCCAACAAGCGCTATCGTTTAACGCCCCTAGCTAGGCATGATGATTTCAATGATGCTCACATAGAGGATAAGAATTGAAACATAAACAGAGCATCATGAAGAATATGACTAGCACATTTAAGTGTAACCCACTTCCTATGCAAAGGGATTTTGTGAGAAAACAATTTATGGGAATAAGAATCAACTTCCGTAGGAAGGTAAAGCAAGCATAACTTTAAAACTTTAAGCACATAGAGAGGAAACTTGATATTATTGCAACTCCTACAAGCATATATTCCTCCCTCATAATAATTTTGAGTAGCATAATGAATGAATTCAACAATATAACCATCACATAAATCATTCTTTTCATGATGCACAAGCATACAATTTTTATTACTCTCTAGATAAGCAAATTTCTTCTCATGAATAGTAGTGGGAGCAAATTCAACAAAATAACTATCATGTGAGGCATAATCCAATTGAAAATTAAAATCATGATGACAAGTTTCATGGTTATCATTGTTCTTTGTAGCATACATGTCATCACAATAATCATCATAGATAGCAACTTTGTTCTCATAATCAATTGGAACCTCTTCCGAAATAGTGGATTCATCAATAAATAAAGTCATGACCTCTCCAAATCCACTTTCATAATTATCACAATAAGATTCAACACCCTCCAAAATAGTGGGATCATTACTTCCTAAAGTTGACACTCTTCCAAATCCACTTTCATCAATATAATCATCATAAATAGGAGGCATGCTATCATCATAATAAATTTGCTCATCAAAACTTGGGGGACAAAAAATATCATCTTCGTCAAACATAGCATCCCCAAGCTTGTGGCTTTGCATATCATTAGCATCATGGGTATTCAAAGAATTCATACTAACAACATTGCAATCATTATCATCATTCAAAGATTAAGTGCCAGACATTTTAATGCATTCTTCTTCTAGCACTTGGGCGCAATTTTCCTTTCCATCATTTTCAAGAAAGATATTAAAACAATGAAGCATCTGAGGTATCCTCAATTCCATTTTTTGTTTTCTTTTATAGACTAAACTAGTGATAAAACAAGAAACAAAAAGATTCGATTGCAAGATCTAAAGATATACCTTCAAGCGCTAACCTGCCCGGCAACGGCGACAGAAAAGAGCTTGGTGTCTACTACACAACCTTCTTCTTATAGATGTTGTTGGGCCTCCAAGTGCAAAGGTTTTTAGGACAGTAGAAAATTTCCCTCAAGTGGATGACCTAAGGTTTATCAATCCGTGGGAGGCATAGGATGAAGATGGTCTCTCTCAAACAACCCTGCAACCAAATAACAAAGAGTCTCTTGTGTCCCCAACACACCCAATACAATGGTAAATTGTATAGGTGCACTATTTCAGCGAAGAGATGGTGATACAAGTGTAATATGGATGGTAGATATAGGTTTTTGTAATCTGAAAATACAAAAACAGCAAGGTAGCAAGTGGTAAAAGTGAGCGTAAACGGTATTGCAATGCGTTGAAACAAGGCCTAAGGTTCATACTTTCACTAGTGCAAGTTCTCTAAACAATAATAACATAATTGGATCATATAACTATCCCTCAACATGCATCAAAGAGTCACTCCAAAGTCACTAATAGCGGAGAACAAACGAAGAGATTATTGTAGGGTACGGAACCACCTCAAAGTTATCCTTTCTGATCAATCTATTCAAGAGTCTGTAGTAAAATAACACGAAGTTATTCTTTCCGTTCAATCTATCATAGAGTTCGTACTAGAATAACACCTTAAGACACAAATCAACCAAAACCCTAATGTCACCTAGATACTCCAATGTCACCTCAAGTATCCGTGGGTATGATTATACGATATGCATCACACAATCTCAGATTCATCTATTCAAACCAACACAAAGTACTTCAAAGAGTGCCCCAAAGTTTCTACCGGAGAGTCAAGACGAAAACGTGTGCCAACCCCTATGCATAAGTTCACGAGGTCATGGAACTCGCAAGTTTATCACCAAAACATACATCAAGTGGATCACGTGATATCCCATTGTCACCACAGATAAGCACATGCAAGACACACATCAAGTGTTCTCAAATCCTTAAAGACTCAATCTGATAAGATAACTTCAATGGGAAAACTCAATTCATCACAAGAGAGTAGAGGGGGAGAAACATCATAAGATCCAACTATAATAACAACCCTCGCGATACATCAAGATCGTTCCGAATCAAGAACACAAGAGAGAGAGAGAGAGAGAGAGAGAGATGAAACACACAGCTACTGGTACATACCCTCAGCCCCGAGGGTGAAGTACTCCGTCCTCCTCATGGAGAGCGCCGGGATGATGAAGATGGCCACCGGAGAGGGATTCCCCCCTCCGACAGGGTGCCGGAACGGGTCTAGATTGGTTTTCGGTGGCTACGGAGGCTTCTGGCGGCGAAACTCCCAATCTAGGTTTATTTCTGGAATTTTCAGTATATATAAGAGGTTTTGCCGTCGAGAACAGGTCAGGGGGGTCTCCGGGCTGTCCACGAGGCAGGGGGGCGCACCCCCCACCCTCGTGGGCAGCCCGGGACTCTTCTGGCCCAACTCTTTTACTTCATACCCTTCTTCTGGTCCAAAAATAAGCTCCGCGAAGTTTCAGGTCAATTGGACTCTGTTTGGTTTTCCTTTTCTGCGATACTCAAAAACAAGGAAAAAACAGAAACTGGCACTGGGCTCTAGGTTAATAGGTTAGTCCCAAAAATCATATAAAATAGCATGTAAATGCATATAAAACATCCAAGGTTGATAATATAATAGCACGGAACAATCAAAAATTATAGATACGTTGGAGACATATCAACACTCTTCCCTCACGTTGCTATGCATGTCCTAGTTAGATCTTGCATGATCGTATGAAAATTTTGAAATACTGCGTTCCCAAACAATTTCACCATTTAGAAAAGCACTTTTACTGTCCATTTGGTATAAGGTGACATCATGGTGATTAGCATAGGCAAGTAAGATGCGGATGGAATCAAGTGTAGAAACGGGGGCATAGGTCTCACCATAGTCCATACCTTCGACTTGACGGTAGCCTTGGGCGACGAGATGGGCTGTGTTGCGAACGACTTTTCCATCTTCGTCTTGCTTGTTGCGAAACACCCATTTGGTACCGATGATGTTGTGGTTGTTGTCGGGCTTCTCGACTAATGTCCACAATTGGTTCCTCCGAAAGTTGTGTAGCTCTTCATGCATGGCATTTATCCAATTCGGGTCTTGCAATGCTTCTTCAACCTTCATGAGTTCAATGCTAGAGATGAATGAATAATGTTCACAAAAAAATTGCCAAACGAGTTTTAGACCAAGTGATTCTCCCGGTTTGTCATTGAAGATTTGTTCGACGGGATGGTCTCCGGAGACTCTTGCTCGAACTCGTGGGAGCTTTTGCTTGGGTCGGGGTGGAACATCTTATTCATCATCTTGTTCTTCTTCTTGGCCTTCTTCATTGTTGACATTGTCGTTCTCTTGTCTAGGTGGAGAAGAGGGTTGATGAGAGGTGCATCTTGGTGTACTTCCTCATTTTCTTCATTTTGGCGTGTCCCACTTGTGGATGCTTCCATGTCAACTCTTGGTTCACCTTGACGTGAGGTAGAAGCTTCCACTTGGACGCACGAGGTACTTTCCTTCACCTTCGTTGGACGAATTTTGCCAATAGACAAGTCTTGGATTGCTTCCGAAGGGTCTTTGTCACCTACATCAATTGCCAATTGCTCTACTTGCGAGTCGTTATATTCATCAAACTTCACATCTACCATCTCTTCAACCTTTCAGGTGAAATTGTTGTAGACATCATAGGTGTGAGAGTTTGAGCCAGAACCGAGTAGGAAACCCTCATGAGATTTAGGAGCAAATTTAGAACGATGATGCTGATAACCCACAAGTATAGGGGATCGCAACAGCTTTCGAGGGTAGAGTATTCAACCCAAATTTATGGATTCGACACAAGGGGAGCCAAAGAATATTCTTAAGTATTAGCAGCTAAGTTGTCAATTCAACCACACCTGGAAACTTAGTATCTGCAGCAAAGTGTTTAGTAGCAAAGTAATATGATAGTGGTAACGGTAACAAAAGAGTAACGAAAGCAAAGTAATGTTTTTGTTATTTTGTAGTGATTTTAACAATAGCAACGGGAAAGTAAATAAGTGTAAACCAGTATATGGAAAGCTCGTTGGCATCAGATCAGTGATGGATAATTATGCCAGATGTGGTTCATCATGTAACAGTCATAACATAGTGTGACACAGAACTAGCTCCAATTCATCAATGTAATGTAGGCATGTATTCCAAATATAGTCATACGTGCTTATGGAAAAGAACTTGCATGACATCTTTTGTCCTACCCTCCCATGGCAGCGGGGTCCTAATGGAAACTAAGGGATATTAAGGCCTCCTTTTAATAGAGAACTGGAACAAAGCATTAGCACATAGTGAATACCTGAACTCCTCAAACTACGGTCATCACCGGTAAGTATCCCAATTATTGTCACTTCGGGGTTAACGGATCATAACACATAATAGGTGACTATAGACTTGCAAGATAGGATCAAGAACTCTCATATATTGATGAAAACATAATAGGTTCAGGTCTGAAATCATGGCACTCGGGCCCTAGTGACAAGCATTAAGCATAGCAAAGTCATAGCAACATCAATCTCCGAACATAGTGGATACTAGGGATCAAACCCTAACAAAACTAACTCGATTACATGATAAATCTCACCCAACCCATCACCGTCCAGCAAGCCTATGATGGAATTACTCACGCCCGGCAGTGAGCATCATGAAATTGGTGATGGAGGATGGTTGATGATGACGACGGTGACGAATCCCCCTCTTCGGAGCCCCGAACGGACTCCAGATCAGCCCTCCCGAGAGGTTTTAGGGCTTGGCGGCGGCTCCGTATCGTATAACGCGATGAAATCTTCTCTCCTATTTTTTTCTCCCCGAAAGCAGTTATATAGAGTTGGAGTTGGAGTCGGGAGGACTCCAGGGGGCCCACGAGGTAGGGGGTGCGCCCTAGGGGGGCGCGCCCCCCACCCTCATGGAAAGGGTGTGGGCCCCCTTGTCTTCATCTTTGGCGAGGATTTTTTTATGGTAAGATATTCCGTGGAGTTTCAGGTCATTCCGAGAACTTTTGTTTTCTGCACATAAAACAACATCTTGGCAATTCTGCTAAAAACAGCGTCAGTCCGGGTTAGTTTCATTCAAATCATATAAGTTAGAGTCCAAAACAAGGGCAAAATTTTTGAAAAGTAGATACGACGGAGACGTATCAACTCCCCCAAGCTTAAACCATTGCTTGTCCTCAAGCAATTCAGTTGACAAACTGAAAGAAATAAAGAAAAACTTTTACAAACTCTGTTTGCTCTTGTTGTTATAAATATGTTAAGCTAGCATTCAAGTTTTTAGCAAAGATTATAACTAACCACATTTGCAATAATTCTCAGGTCTCAAATTACCCATATCAATAGCATAATCAACTAGCAAGCCATAATAATAAATCTCGGATGACAACACTTTCTCAAAACAATCATGATATGATATAATAAGATGGTATCTCACTAGCCCTTTCTGAGACCGCAAAACATAAATGCAAAGCACCTTTAAAGATCAAGGACAGACTAGACATTGTAATTCATGGTAAAAGAGATCCAATCATAGTCACACCCAATATAAATTAACAGTGATGAATGCAAATGACAGCTGCGCTCTCCAGCTAGTGCTTTTAATAAGAGGGTGATGACTCAGCAAAAAAGTAAATAGATAGGCCCTTCACAGAGGGAAGCAGGGATTTGTAGAGGTGCCAGAGCTCTGTTTTGAAATAGAGGTGAATAATATTTTGAGTGGTATACTTTCATTGTCAACATAACAACCAAGAGATGGCGATATCTTCCATGCTACACACATTATAGGCGGTTCCCAAACAGAATGGTAAAGTTTATACTCCCCCTCCACCAACAAACATCAATCCATGGCTTGCTCGAAACAACGAGTGCCTCCAACATACATCAGGTCCCAGGGGGATTTTTTTTTTGCAATTATTTTTTATTTAGTTTGCATAAAGCATGAGACTGGGTATCCCGGTGACCAACCATTTTCTTGTGAGTGAGGAGCGGAGTCCACTCCTCTTGAGAAAAACCCGCCTAACATGGAAGATACAGGCAGCCCTAGTTGATACATGAGCTATTCGATCGTACAAAACAGGATGATTATTTGAAGGTTTAGAGTTTGGCACATACAAATTTACTTGGAACAGCAGGTAGATACCGCATATAGGAAGGCATAGTGGACTCATCTGGAATAACTTTGGGGTTTAAGGGATTGGATGCACAAGCAGTATTCCCGCTTAGTACAGGTGAAGGCTAGCAAAAGACTGGGATGCGACCAACTAGAGAGCGACAATTGCCATGTACATGCACTAGTAGAAAAAGGGTCAAATGTGAAGCACATTAGTGCCGGTTTGAATTTGAGCTGGCACTAATGTGTCCATTAGTGCCGGTTCCAATGGCTAGGCGGGCGGACATCATTAGTACCAGTTCGTGGTGAACCTTTAGCACCGGTTCATGCCACGAACCGGTACTAAAGTGAGTGGTGGCAGGATGTTGTCAGTCCGGGGCCCCTCCAGCACCTTTAGTACCGGGTCGTATCATGAATGTGACACCCCAAAATTTTGGCCTTGTTTTATTAAATTAAAAATTTAGCGAGGAATTAAAACTTTGATTTTCTTGGCTCCCTTTTGATTTTTGAACCATTTTTCTCCCTTGTTATTATGGAGTTTTTCCCCAAAGTGAAAACCTTTCAAATATGTTATTGGACTTGTTCAACCTCTCAAGAAAAACTTTTCTTTTATTAGTATAACTAATTACCTAATTAAATTGCTTGATCTTTATTTCTTGAAAAATGGTTTTCCAAGGTTATATGGCCATAATTGAACTACAACCATTTGATTAATTCACTTAAAATTCCAACAAAAATTTGGAGATGTCATGTGATGTTTTTAAATCACTTTTATACAAAAATATCTTTTATTCTTGAAATATTTTGAGCTCTACACTCAATTTTTCTTCTCTGGTCCAGAGTGCAATTTTGCACTACAACCCATCTAAATATTTCTTTCTAGCCTCCACCAAAATTATGGGATGTTGGTAGTAGCATATGATTCAACATTATGCAAAAACCTAGTGCTGTTCTTTGAAAATTTTGAGTGAATCAACCTCTTTTCCATTCTGGTCCAGCCTTGTGATTTCTACTGCAACCCTATTTATTTTTGCTCCAGTAACCTTGTGCCTTCTCCTACTTGTAGACAGCCCTACCAAACCCCTAAGTCCAGGAGCATGCACCCATTGGCATATTTTTGGTTCATGAAATAATGCCATTCACATCCTGTCCAGATTTGAAGTTCTACAAAACTTGCTCTATCAAGTTTGTGCTTTCCACCAACTAACCTCACCACCCTCTTGTGCATCCAAAGAGACCCCACTCTGGAAGTTTTGGCCACTCCAAGTACTGCCAAGATGCCTCTGGCATTTTGTCAAACACCCTGTGGGCATGAAAAGATTTGGCACGATTGTAAGTTTGTGTTATGAACTTGACCACCTGACCAAACCACCTTGTCCCTTGTTACCCTTACTAAACCTAGCCTAGTCCTGTTGCTTGCCAACCTCACCTGTGACCTGTAGCATGCCACGGCATTGTATCAAACACCTTCCGTGCGTGCACTAGACGCGCCCAGAGCGCGCGTATTGCACGAACCGCGCCCGAGCCGACACGCTAGCCCCCCTGGTTTTGGCCCGCTCTGCAGCACCATGCCACGCACTTCCCCCCCCCCCTCACAGCAACGCGCCAAGCCGCCCTGGCAGCCTACAGCGACGCCGACAGAGCTTTTGGCGGCACACCAGCGTCCGCAGCGCGCCTCTGCCACGGTCGGCGCCGCCAAAGCCACCCCGGCTCGCCACCTGCCCCTGGGAGCCGCACGAGCTTATCTCCTCGCTCGTCGGCTAGCTCTCGTCGCCTCCATGTCGCCCTGCAAGCTACAGAGAGGCGGTTTGCCGGCATCCTCATCCACCGCCGCGGAACCGACCTCGTCGCGCTATAAAAGGAGGTCCTCGAACTCCCCCGAGCACGCAGGCAACCTCAGGCCACCCCAATGGCACTCCCCTAGCTCGCAATCGACCCGGGGAGGTCTCCTTCCCCATCTCCGGCAACCGCAGCCGCCGCCATTGCCCCAGCCCTTCCAATGCCACCAGGGCCTCCCCCTCTCCGTTCTCTTCACCAAGAGCTTCCTCTTACTCCCGTGAACCAGTTCCCCTGCTCGATTTTGATCAGGGCTCACCGCGGGAGAAAAATCACCTTGCCCGACGGCCTCCGTCCACCGTGAAGCTCGCCGCCGGCAGCTCCGTCCACCCCCGAGACCATAACGACTACCGGAGTGGCCGGCTCGATCCCCTGAGCCCGCAGGTGACCTCCATTTCCCGAATGGTGCCGCCGTTCGCCGGCGAGCATCGTCGGAGTTCCGCCTCCTCTCGGGGCAAAGGAAGAGGAGGGAAGTCAACTAGTCAAACCTGACCAGTGGGCCAGGCGGGCCCACTGTCAGTGACTCGCGCGCGGTCCACGCTGGATAAGTGGAGGCGTAAAACCCGTAGTACGTTTTCTCTGCCCAAAAGCGTAATCTCGTTTGAACCGTTTTCTTTTTCTGATTTTATTCAAAACAGATTTTGACCAAATCTTTGACTGGCTATAACTTTTTAATTATAACTCCAAATGAGTTGATTCTTTTTCCTACCTTCCTCAAATTTTGTCTAGTTTATTTTAAGATTTATTTCAAAAAAATTCAGACAACTTTTTGGTACTGTTTTTGAAACTACATATTGATTCAAAAATATTTTGAATAGGATTTTTGGAGAAAGGAGAAAGCTTTCAAAAGTTTTGGAGTGCACCCTGCCTTTCCACACCATGAAGGCAAGCATTTTGAACCCCGGAATAATATTTTTGGTGTGTTAGTTGACTCGTTTATAACACCATCTCATTCGGAGAACTCGTTATTTTATGTGGCGATGTGATCATTTGCATGAATGCATATTAGTGATTTCCTTGCTGTTGGAAATGAATATACTTGTGATGGTAATCATCCTCATGTGCCTTGCATGCATGCCGGAAAGAAATCCGGGAAAGCCTCTGCCTTGGGTAGGCGTGAGCTTATCGCCGGTCTCCGTCGGGACGGTTATGTCCAGTATGGCATGGTAAGGTATATTGAGTGGTGATTTTGTTGATTGAAATATATTTGTTATACATGTCATGCAGGGAATTTATAAACCTCCTGAGTCGACCGTAGATCGAGTCTTGTTCCAGTAACCCCCATACTTTTTTTGTACTACCACTTGTCCCTGCCGCGGGTAGGGTACGGTTCAGTAAGTCGTCAACCCCTTTCAAGCACACACCGTACAGAGAGGCCATGGTGGAAGATACCGGTTGTAGCCGGTAGGCAGGCCACCTGGTCCGGGGGCATGGGTGTTTCCGGTTGGGACCGAGAGGGGAGGCCACCCCTTAGAGCGCGCGATATAAATTTGATCCCATGCTACGCGAGGTTGTAGCCTCCCCACTTAGAGTTTTGCTTAACAAGTGCCTTGGGTGATTCCAGACACCGATGAGTTAAGCTGGTGTGTGCAAGTTAGGCGTGTTTTCAACTAAAAGGCCGTAGACGGAATTAGTCCCGATGGACTAAAGGAATCCGTTACTCGTGGGTAAAGAGTACACCCTCTGCAGAGATTAAAA
The DNA here is from genome assembly GCF_003073215.2 of Triticum urartu. NCBI lineage: Eukaryota > Viridiplantae > Streptophyta > Magnoliopsida > Poales > Poaceae > Triticum > Triticum urartu. The sequence goes on along the minus strand of NC_053028.1, from coordinate 642,088,274 downwards.
CCTATTCGAATAGCCCTGTCCATGGTTAAGGATTACAGTCTGGGATGGGTCAAGTGTTGATCGTAGTGTCGGTCTTCGGAGGTGAAACATTGTTAAACCAAACTTGGATACCGACTGGTTACTTGTGAGGACCATGATTATTATTTTGTGATGGACTAACCCATTGCATTATTTGTATTATTGAGTATCCCTGGGACGGTTCTACCTCCTGGATATTCATTGTGATTATTTATTTTATAAGCCCTTTATGTGGTGTCGCTGAGACGCCCGACTGTGGCATTTCTCTTATAAGCCCTTTATGTGGTGTCTCTCAGATACCCGACTGTGGCATTTCTTTTAAAGCCCTTTATGTGGTGTCGCCCAGACGCCGGACTGTGGCATTTCTTTTAAAGCCATTTTTGTGGTGTCGCTCAGACGCCCGACTGTGGCATTTCTTTTAAAGCCCTTTATGTGGTGTCGCTCAGATGCCCGACTGTGGCATTTCTTTTAAAGCCCTTTATGTGGTGTCGCTCAGACGCCCGACTGCGGCATTTTATTCCCACTCTATTACTGCTTATTCATGTTGCATGAAAATAACCTGCTTGCATGCATAAAAGATGTTTTATTTATGACTGACGATGTGATCATGGAATTTTTCAGTGCATGATTATCAATTATATTATACCTGTGTTCTTAATGTTTGCGAGTACATTCAAAGTACTCGCTGGCTTGTCCCTGGCTATTGTCTTGGCCAGATTTTCTTGCATGGAGAGGAGCGACACGATGACAGCCCCGGAACCTAAGCAACGATGATAGCAGCCTCGTGAAGATAGGAGTTAACCTGGTCAGCTGTTCCTGTGGGAAATGGAGTCCCATAGGCACTGATGATTCACAAACCGCTTCCGCCCTCAACCACTAAAAACCATTTGTTGTACTCACCGGCCAGAATGGTCTTGTACTACATATTTTGTATTTTTGCTTGGAATTTCTGTATCAAGTTGGAGCCTCATCAGCTAACAGTAATCCTGGGGCTGATGAGCACGATGGTCTTTTTCTGGAAATTTATACCCGGAAAACCCGGTCGTGACAATGAACCAGTACTAAAGGTCGTTGATGGTGTCCTGGATTAGGGGGTCTCCGGACAGCCGGACTATATCCTTTGGCCGGACTGTTAGACTATGAAGATACAAGATTGAAGACTTCGTCTCGTGTCTGGATGGGACTCTACTTGGCGTGGAAGGCAAGCTAGGCAATACGGATATGTATATCTCCTCCTTTGTAACCGACCTTGTGTAACCCTAGCCCTCTCCGGTGTCTATATAAACCGGAGGGTTTTAGTCCGTAGGACAACATACAATCATACCATAGGCTAGCTTCTAGGGTTTAGCCTCTCCGATCTCGTGGTAGATCTACCCTTGTACTACCCATATCATCAATATTAATCAAGCAGGACGTAGGGTTTTACCTCCATCAAGAGGGCACGAACCTGGGTAAAACATTGTGTCCCCTGCCTCCTGTTACCATCTGCCTTAGACGCACAGTTCGGGACCCCCTACCCGAGATCTGCCGGTTTTGACACCGACATTGGTGCTTTCATTGAGAGTTCCTCTGTGCCGTCGCCAGAAGGAAGGATGTCTCGTCTCGTCTTTAAAGATGCTACTACTGTTGGGGGAGCTTTGGCTGTCAGCCAAACTCTCCGGCTAGGCGGGTTCATCATGACCGCCTGTTCGGCCGCCGCGCCGACGATGAATTCTCGGGTCATCGAAAACAGCCTCCACATCAAATCGGCACTCGCCGAATAGATGGATCCAATGGAGCTCTCCTCCTTAAACGAGCTCTTGGATCGCATCGCCGCCTTGGGAGTCGCTACGGACTATGATCGGATTGGGCTCAAACCCGATCAAAGGGATATTAATTCTCCACCGGTCACCCATCATATTGCAGTGGTGGAGGAACAATGCGGCGACCTCTCCTCTATCCCAAGGACCAACTATGTCCGGATTTCCGAGCTCTCCAAGACGGACGCCCGTTCGCGGGAGGACAACATCCAATCCCTGAACTTAGAGTCAGACAGCGGACTAGGATTAGCGGGTAACACCCCGGAGCCGGAACTTCCAAAACTGGAAACTCCTCGGCCCCTGGATCCCAGATCCGGTAGGGGTTCGGATTCAATTCCACCCACCCACCCAAACACAAGCGATCTTTCCCACATCAGGCAAGAGCCCCAGGAAACAGTACATCATTATCGGGCCAGATTCCTCCTTGCGATGAACAAGGTAAAGGACTGTTGCGAGGAAGACGCAATCTTATTTTTCTGCAATAATTGCACGGACAAGGGAATCCTCAATGCCATAAATCGCCGTGAGATAACACGCTTTGCTGACTTGGCGTCCATAGTACGAAAGTACTGTGCGATGGAAAGTGCCTGGAAAACCGAAACAAACTTTTGGGATAATCTGGCCCTGAACACAAACCCAGTCCGAAATAAAAGGGTGCATCATCACAATACACCTGGGTTAACTACCAAAAAGCAAAAAACCTCTACAGGGCAACCAACCGTACTGGAGGGATGGCTCAACGGACCTTGCAAAATTCATAGCACGACGGATATAATACCAATGCACAGCCTTAGAGCATGTTGGATACTCCGACAGGTGGCCAAAAGTGGTGAGGATCTTCTTATCCCACATACCATAGAGCACCACCCAGTGGACAACGATACGGTGTTAACAGTGTTTGAAACCTTTGCGTCAAATAATAGGCGCAAGCAAACACTCCGCAGCATGGCCGAAATCTGCCATGTAGCAGCAACAAATCCATGGAGTGACACGGCTATTACCTTCAATGGCAGTGATGAACCTAAGTTCCGAACAGCCCGAGCACCAGCCGCACTGGTCCTCAGTGCAATCGTGGATGGCTTTCGACTCACCAAGGTACTCATGGACGGCGGCAGCAGATTAAACCTCATCTACGAGGAAACTCTCCAAAAGATGGAAATAGACTGGAACCGCATCGAGCAAAGTAGCACAACCTTCACAGGAATTATCCCCAGTCAGGAAGCACGCTGTGCTGGGAAAATCACACTAGATGTGGTATTCAGCACACCGGACAATTATAGGTCCGAAGAAATTACATTCCAAGTGGCCCCGTTCAACAGTGGCTATCACGCTCTTTTAGGACAGGAGGCGTTCACAATCTTCCAAGTCGTACCCCATTACGGCTACATGAAGCTTAAAATGCCCAGGCCCAACGGAATAATCACTCTCGCCAGTGATCCGGACACAGCACTCCGCGCCGAAAACAAAACAGCCGCATTGGCCCTCGAGGCATTATCCGAAGCCCTCTCGGCCGAGGAATTAACCACGCTACGCTCCACAGTGGACAGGGACGATGTGATACTCGACAAGAGATCCAAGTCCACCTCTTTTAAACCAGCGGATGAGATAGTCAAATTCCAAGTCCACCCAATGGACCCTACAAAAACAGCCTCCATCGGGGCACAGCTAAGCCCCGCTGTGGACGCCGCACTACGAGAGTTCCTGCACGAGAACTGGGACATATTCGCCTGGCATCCCTCAGACATGCCAGGAATCCCATGCAGGCTGACCGAGCATAGCCTCAATATCCTAAAGGGATTCAAGCCAGTGAAGCAAGCTCTTCGGCGTTTCTCTAAACCTAAGAGACATGCCATGGGAGAGGAACTAGCCAAGTTATTGGAGGCCGGTTTCATCAAAGAAATAAAACACCCGGACTGGCTAGCAAACCTGGTGATGGTACCAAAGAAGGACAAATCCTGGCGCCTATGTGTTGACTTCAAAGACCTCAATAAAGCTTGCCCAAAGGATCCCTTCCCCCTCCCACGCATCGATCAAATCATTGATGCTACTGCAGGACACGAGTCATTGTGTTTCCTCGATGCATAATCTGGTTACCACCAAATCAAGATGGCGGAGTCCGACCAAGCCGTAATGGCATTCATCACACCATACGGTCCCTTCTGTTTTAACACAATGTTTAACACAATGCCTTTTGGGCTCAAAAACGCCAGCGCAATATATCAGCGCATGATTCAGACATGTCTGGAGAAACAAATCGGCAAAACAATAGAGGCATACCTAGACGATGTGGTCGTCAAAACCAAACACGTCGACTCTTTGATAGATGACTTGAGGCTCACATTCGACAACCTCCGAACATATGACATCAAGCTCAATCCGGAAAATGCGTTTTCGGCGTACCCGCCGGAAAGCTCCTGGGATTCATTGTCTCCAGTTGGCTACCCCAACAGACCTCAAACAAATCCAGAAGCTAGCTGGATGTGTGGAGGCTCTAAGCCGCTTTATCTCCCGCTTGGGAGAAAAGGCCTTACCCCTTTATCGCCTCCTTCGGCGCACCGAACACTTCGAGTGGACGGACGCGGCCACAGCCGGATTGGAAAAAATAAAGGCCATTTTGGCAACCAACCCGATCATGGCCGCACCAAACATCGGCGAACCAATGATGTTGTACATTGCGGCAACTCATCAAGTTGTAAGCGCGGTGCTCGTTGTCGGACGGGAAGCGGACGGACACAAATTCCCTCTTCAAAGGCCGGTATACTATGTATCCACTGTCCTCATTCCATGCAAATCACGGTACCCACATTACCAAAAAATAGCATATGTGGTATTCATGGCATCGCGAAAACTGCGACACTACTTTCAAGAGTGTTCGATTACAGTAGCCTCGGAAGTGCCACTTAATGATATTATCAACAACCGTGACGCTACGGGCCGGATTGCCAAATGGGCCATTGTGCTCCTCCCATTCGACATAACATACAAACCTCGCCGAGCCATTAAATCGCAAGTATTGGCCGACTTCGTCGCCGAATGGACGGAGGCCGAACTCCCTAAAGAGTACGGCGCATACTCCAATTGGATCATGCACTTCGACGGTTCTAAAATGTTGGCCGGTCTAGGAGCTGGCATCGTCCTGACGTCCCCAACCGGAGATACCGTTCGGTACATACTGCAAATATTGTATAAAGACTCCAACAATGCAGCCGAATACGAAGCTTTGTTGCATGGCCTTCGGATGGCAGTCTCCATGGGCATTCAACGCTTGGAGGTGTGTGGGGATTCAAACCTCGCAATATCCCAAATAAACAGAGATTTTGACACCAAGGATCCGAAAATGGTGGCCTATCGAAACGCCGTCCTAAAAATGTCAGCTCGGTTTGAGGGACTCGAATTTCACCATGTGGCACAACCAGGCGGCGGATATCCTCGCCCGCATCGGCGCAAAACGCGCGCGGTCCCCCCTAACATATTTTTGAAAAGGCTTTTTAAGCCATCCGTAGTATGGGAAGGGGACACCGGTAACAACAGTCCGGACCCGGCCAAAATACCCGATACCGAACTCTCTGACACAATCGGAGGCTCCACCACCGAAATAACACCATCAGTCCATGAAATAATGGCCATTATTGCCCCATGGACAGAACCATTCCTGGCCTACCTAACTAGACAGGAACTTCCGGAGGACCAAAATGAGGCACGCTGCATAGTGCGGCGATCCAAGGCCTACAAGGTCCATGAGGGAGAATCGTACAAGAAAAGCACTACCGGAGTCCTTCAAAGGTGCATCTCTGAAGACGATGGGCGGTATCTTTTGGCAGAAATTCACGCCGGACTTGGCAGTCATCACGCTGCAGACCGGGCTCTTGTAAGCAAGGCCTTCCGTACAGGATTCTATTGGCCAACGGCCCGAGCAGACGCGCATGACTTGGTCCAACGTTGCGCTGGTTGCCAGCTCTTTGCAAATCAAAGCCACATGCCACCCACCACCCTCCAAAGAATCCCCATTACATGGCCCTTTGTGGTCTGGGGGCTTGACATGGTTGGACCCCTTAAAGGGGGAACCCACAAGAAAAAATACTTATTGGTCATGGTGGATAAATTCACCAAATGGATAGAGGCCAAACCAGTTAAAACAGCCGAATCCGGACCGGTGATAGATTTCATATCCGGGGTTGTACACCGTTATGGCGTCCCCCACAGCATCATCACTGATAATGGCATGAACTTCACAGCCGATGAGGTAAAACTCTGGTGTAGCAAAATGGGCATCAAGCTCGATTATGCCTCAGTCTATCACCCACAAACCAACGGTCAAGTCGAGTGAGCAAATGGTCTTATAATGAGCGGCATTAAGCCTAGATTAGTGCGTTCCTTAACGGAGTCTAACATGCACTGGGTAGAGGAGCTCGACTCCGTACTCTGGGGGCTGCGGACCATGCTGAATCGTAGTGCCGGATATACACCCTTCTTTGTGGTGTACGGCGTAGAGGCAGTCTTGCCCTGCAACATAATTCATGACTCACCTAGAGTGCGCATGTACGAAGAAAGAGAAGCCGAGCTCGATCGGCAGGACAGTCTGGACACCTTGGAGGAGGAGCGCGATGTAGCCAAAGCCCGTTTCGCATTTTACCAGCAATAGGCTCGCAGATACCAAAGTAGAGAAGTACGGGCCAAAACTTATAACGTTGGCGAACTAGTTCTACGCCTGCCGGATAAGAAAAAGAACAAGCTCGAGCCCAAATGGGAAGGTCCCTTCATTACTGACCAAGTTCTGGCCGGTGGAGCGTACCGACTGCGGGATGCATCGACTAGTCGACTCGAGCCGACCCATGGAACGCGGCCAGGCTCCGAAGATTCTATGCCTAGCACCGGACTCTATGTTAGTCCCCTCCCTTTGTCCATTTTTTCACAAATACATTATCTGTCTTGTCTTCCTTTCTTTCTTTCTTTTCTTATGTCTCTAGGCCTTCAAGGGTCACCTTGTGCCCTGTTTGCACATTACAGATGCGCTAGCCACACTCTTCATACCTAGGGGCTTCTTTCACAGAAGCTTAAATTATTTATCCCGGCTTCATGCCGAACACATGTGTTCTACTTCCACATGTACCTTTTTTCACCATTATATGCATTGATATGACTTAAGTTTTGGCTAAGCTGGGTTGCCTGGCTCTTGTATTTATGCCCTACGTTCCCGTTAATTCGGCTAGGGCATAAGGGGAGCACCTCTGCGATTGTTACTGCCGGGTCAGCCGGATGTGTACCTCAGACTGGGTGAAGCCGAAAGCTAGCGTTCTTAAGGGAATATTCGGTCGGTGAACAAAGATGATTTTTATTTATTGTACATGTCTGCCCCCCAGATGCTTTTCCTGCGTTTCTTATCGCAGTCCGGACATGCACTTTAGGGCATGCTTACCCAGGGAAAGGAACCCTTAACGGAACTATTCTCCCTGGAAGATGTTTCTTACTACCCATGTAATATAACATAACTAGTTGGGCACTTGTCTGATAAAGTACTAATGACCCCTACGCCTGGTCTCCACGCATACCCCAGTTTTATATAACTGAGCGGGTATTTGGATTCACTCCGGACTATCGGGCCCGGAGGTTGAAGCGAAAAGGTCCGCAACGACAAATGATCTACAATCCGGCTAGAAGGCATTATACATGTCACGTTAATTACATAGTCATGCGGACTGACTAAATTCCTCCTCTATACCATCCAACAGGTGGTCCAGCTTACAATCCTGTTGAGAATACTTTGCGGCTAATTCTACTTGCCCATAAACTAAGCTAACAGGGATCTCTTTTCCGTCGGGCCCCACAGGTCCGACCTCGGCCATGTGATTCGGGTCTGCCTTGGTATACCGTGTCTTCACCATGGCCCAGGCTTCTCTGGCACCCTGTCGGTAGGCTGATATCTTCCATAAACAGAAGCGCCTCCGTGCTCCCTTCAACTTCTCTGCAAGCTCTACAACGCCTTCTGGCAGGGAGACGGACGGCCACAAGGCCTGGGCAACGCCCTGCATCACCTGCCGAACTTGTTCGTGTAGATGTGACAGCTCGGACAGAAGATCACCCGCAGACCCAGGAATTTCCTCCGCGGGACGACCCGTCAGCATACCTACAGACATAACGTTGTTTGTCGACTTCTTCGCCGAACTCCTTTAGCAGGATTCGTTCAAGCACTTACTAAAAATGTCGCGCCGAAGCCGCTTATTCTCCTTCTTGGAGTCCGCAAGCTGGCCCCGAACGTCTTTTAGTTCAACGCTCAGCTTAACATTGGCATCTTGGAGACTGTTTTTCTCCAGCATAACCTTACTCAGCACGCGTTTGCCAGCTTCTAGCTATCGCATAACATGCTGGTCCCCCGGACTTTCTCCGGACTCATCTGCAAAATCAATTGTTAGATCTGCACACACGCCGCACACTATATGGTAACCACCATTCTTTAAAGTAAATGTTACCAGCGGGAGGCTTTTTCTGTTCCTGCAATGCAGCAAGAGCGGCCCCCAGTTGGGTCTTGCATTCCTCCAGCTCCTGGGACAGCCTAGTATTCTTCTTTGTAAGAATCTGCACATTATAGATGATCCTTAAATCAGTTCTGCTAACTGTTTCAAGTCTTAGGGGCTACTGATACATATAAATCGTCAGATTTACTCACCCGTACATCCTTTACATACTGATTCGTGGCTCTGGTTAAACCATCTTGAGCAGCACAGAGGTACGCCTGTCCAGAATTGAAGGCGTCGAACACCTCTGGTGAGAAACAAGCGTCGCAGAGTACGGCCCGGCGGCGCCTATGATTCATGGCGCTTTCCACTTCTGAGTTTGTAGCGGACAATCTATCTGCATCCTCTGTGTGGGGATTATCCGGCGCCTGCCCCATATCGCCTTCCGCCTCTATGTCCGGTCTTGGCGCCCACTGGTGGAAGCTTGATTGGCAGCATCGCCGGACATATTCCGGCGAGCGTTCTTTCTGTCAAAGAAACGCGGGCGTCATTACATTTTGAGAAAGATGACAACCATGGAGTGGGGTTTCTCCTATACCTTTGCACCGGCGTCTTCGTCCTGACTGCCTTCCTTTTTGGCCTACCCGGCCTCGGCACCTCTTGTTGGCGAGTTGCCGCGGGTTCGGCAGGGCGTCCCGAATGCCTTCCCAGTAAAAGATGCCATGTGTATATGGTGGGTGAAGTGCCTAAAAGGGGATCCTAGTTTTGGAGTTGGGACTTTTTGATTTTTCTTACCTGCGATGCAGGAAGCAGTCCGGGATAGTCGGTCGTAATGGCCACCGGGGCATCGTCACAGCTTAACTGATAGAAATGTCGGTCTATCAGTTCCACGGAGATAACCGGATCTTCTTCGAGTCCGGAATCGATGGCCCGGTCAGGGTCCTCTAGTTGTGGAGAAGGGCTGCTGACCTCCTTTATGGCTTTTCACAGTTCCTGCCGCAAGGTGGCAAGGTGAATACTTATGACTAAGAATGCGAAAAAAATGGGAGCATGGAAATATAACTTACCCAGCTTGGAGGATTGTACATAGAGAATCCATCCCGTGGCTTGATGCGGGTTATCTCCTCTTCCTCACCCTTGAACAGTTCGAACAGAATCTTCGCTAGAGCGGCAGCATTGTCCAGACCCTTACGCCCGCAGCGGGTGGCGTCATCCGCCCCGTTATAACACCACAAGGGGTGCCCATGATATTGGAGTGGTTGCACTCCCCGCATTATGCAAATCCACATAACTTCGATTATTGTCAATCCGGATCGAGCTAGTGCTTTGATCCGGTTCATTAGATAGAGGACTTCTCCGTTGTCTTCCGCCTGGGGGCTCCATGGCCACCAACTTCGGCGCTTCTTCAGAGGAGCATTGTTGAACTCGGGTAGACCCCGCCGAACAGGGTCTGGAAGGGGGCCGTCCTCCATATAAAACCATTTTGAAGGCCATTCTTCGAACGGCTTCTTCAGGGTACCGGACAAATATCCGGTATCGGCGATGCGCCATACTTCGGCTCCGCCCACTTGATAAAGTGATTCCCTCTGTGTGCGAGGGACAAGGCAAAATAGCCTTTTCCACAGCTCGAAATGAGCCTCGCAGCCCAGGAACAACTCGCAGAGAGCAACATAGCCGGCGATGTGTAGGATGGAGGCAGGGGTGAGATTGTGTAGTTGGAGGCCGTAGAACTCCAGGAGCCCGCAGAGGAATGGATGAATTGGAAATCCGAGTCCCCTTAGTAAGTAAGGAACAAGGCAAACCCGTTCCCCCATGGAGGGACAGGGAAAGTTCTCCGCTTGCCCCCCGCCATTGTAGGTGGCGAGCCCGGCGCGAACGGGCACCATGTACGCCGGAGGGAGAAATCCCTTAGTCTACAGCTTGACTAATTGACTGTGTGGGACTGAACAGCTCTCCCAATCACCGGGCTTAGGGCTACGGGGGCGGGAGGAGAAGCTGCGGAGGTCGGCCATGCTCGAATGGATCTTTCCGGAGCACGCTCTGATGAATTCTCGCTGGGGGAGGATGATATGGATTGGATCTAAGAATCCCCATCCCTTTAATAGACAATTTATTTATCTAGCTAGGGGGCAAATATAAAAATGCCATGGTGCCTTGTATTCATTTGACGCGTGGGAGATAGCCCTTCTTGGGCACAGAAGCCAAGAGGTTCAACATTTATGGAGCCGGACACTGCTTACGAACGCTTGAAAGTTGGAGAAGAACCCGCCTTGCAATGCCGAAGAAAACACTGCACGCCAGACTCATCATCATTGAAGCCTGGTTCGGGGGCTACTGAGGGAGTCCTGGATTAGGGGGTCTCCGGACAGCCGGACTATATCCTTTGGCCGGAATATTAGACTATGAAGATACAAGATTGAAGACTTCGTCTCGTGTCCGGATGGGACTCTACTTGGCGTGGAAGGCAATCTAGGCAATACAGATATGTATATCTCCTCCTTTGTAACCGACCTTGTGTAACCCTAGCCCTCTCCGGTGTCTACATAAACCGGAGGGTTTTAGTCCGTAGGACAACATACAATCATACTATAGGCTGGCTTCTAGGGTTTAGCCTCTCCGATCTCGTGGTAGATATACTCTTGTACTACCCATATCATCAATATTAATCAAGCATGACGTAGGGTTTTACCTCCATCAAGAGGGCCCGAACCTGGGTAAAACATTGTGTCCCCTGCCTCCTATTACCATCCGCCTTAAACGCATAGTTCGGGACCCCCTACCCGAGATCCGCCGGTTTTGACACCGACAGTCGTCCTACATAGACCCTTCGTCCACCCGAGCTCGCTCTGTTCTTCCCCTTTACCCTCTCCTCTCTGTTCTTTTCCCTCTTCCTCTCAAGCTCATCACACATTTTGCCCAAAATTTGTCAAGATTTGAAGGCCCCCATCCATTCAAATGATCACAAAGGTTAGCAACTTTGTCCTTTCATCTCTCATTGCTAGATTAGCTCATGCAATGCTTTATATAGTGATTGATTTTTGAGTTTAGTAATTTGGGAGGAATTATATATATGTGCTAGTATTTGATTTATATGCAATTTGAGGTCAAAAATAACACTTAGTTTGCATATGTAGGTGTGGTTTACTTAGTGCCTTCGAAATCTCTATCGTAACCACCGTCGATCGCCCGCAACGTCCCGTCGCCGGCACCACCTTGTGGTGAGCCTCTTGTTCATGAAGTTTTATATAAAAAATTGATGTTTGTGTGATTTGGATATATAGTTACTCATATAATTATCTTACCCATATGTTGTTTGTTATACATAGTGCCATGGTTTTGATATCCGTCCCCGTCGCCCTCGTCCGGGTTATGATTTGGATGTGGTATATTCTCTTTCAAAACTATTCATTGCATTTCATGTTTATGACAAATTATGCCCATCAAGTTGACATAGATATTTGTATGTAGGAGGTAGTTGAATCGGAAATTCCAACCGACCCTATTGTCGAGAGGTTAAATTTAGTTAAAAAGAAAACGAGGATTTGAAGGAAAAATTAAAAATAATTGAGGGGGAGAAGATGGAATTGGAGTTGCATGTTGTCGATGTCGTCGATGATCACAATATTAAGATGGAGAAAATGCGCTTGAAGATTAGAAAGATTAGAAAATATGCCATTCATAGTGAGGCTTGGTATCATTATGTTGTTGGATCAATTGTTATCTTAGTTGCGATCTTGATCGCATTTGTTGTTGCATTTAAATTCTTTAGCTAGAGAGTTATTTGTTTGTTGCATTTAAGTGTTGTATGATCTTTATGTATGAACTTTATGTATTGTATTAATTTGGTGTTTTCGGTGCTGTGTGTTAAAGATGAGCCGGCAATGGATGTACGATGACTGATGCTCTCCCGAGTTCATTAATGGCGTGCATACTTTTCTGCTTGCGGCTGAGGCAAACAAGCGGGCGGATGGTTTTATGCCTTGTCCATGTGCTCGCTGCAAGAATGGTCACAATTACTCTACGTCAAGAACCATTCAAGTCCACCTGTTTGAGTCCGGTTTCATGCCCCACTATAATGTTTGGACCAAGCATGGAGAAAGAGGGCTTATGATGGAAGACAATGAAGAAGAAGAGGACGACGACAGCTATCCTGGCCATGGGTTCCCCGAATACGATGATACAACAATGAGGGAAGAAGCTGAGCCAGTAATGCGGGAAGAAGCTGAGCCGGCAATGCGGGAAGACGCTGAAGAAGAGGCATCGGATGAGCCCGTTGAGGATCTAGGTCGGGCCATTGCCGATGCAAAGAGAAATTGCGCAAGTGATTTGGAGAAGAAGAAGTTGCAGCGCATGTTAGAGGATCACAAAAAATTGTTGTACCCGAATTGCGTAGGTGACAAGAAAAAGCTGGGCACCACACTGGAATTGCTACAATGGAAGGAAGAGAATGGTGTATCTGACAAGGGATTTGGAAAGTTGCTGGTAATGATAAAGAATATGCTTCCAAAGGACAACGAATTACCCGAGAGTACGTACGAAGCAAAGAAGGTTGTCTGCCCTCTAGGGTTAGAGGTGCAGAAGATACATGCATGCCCTAATGATTGCATCCTCTACCGCGGTGAGTACGAGTATTTGAACGCTTGCCCGGTATGCGGTGCATTGCGCTAGAAGATCAGCCGCGATGGCCCTGGTGATGTCGAGGGCGAGCGCCCCAAGAAGAAGATTCCTGCCAAGGTGATGTGGTATGCTCCTATAATACCACGGTTGAAACGTTTGTTCCAAAACAGAGAGCATGCCAAGGCGATGTGATGGCACAGAGAAGACCGTAAGAAAGACAGAAAGTTGAGAGTACCCGCTGACGGGTCGCAGTGGAGAAAAATCGAAAGAAAGTACGGGAAGGAGTTTGCAGATGATGCAAGGAACGTATGGTTTGGTCTAAGCGCAGATGGCATTAATCCTTTTGGGGAGTAGAGCAGCAACCATAGCACCTGGCCTGTGACTCTATGTTTGTATAACCTTCCTCCTTGGTTGTGCATGAAGCGGAAGTTCATTATGATGCCAGTGCTCATCCAAGGCCCTAAGCAACCCGGCAACGACATTGATGTGTACCTAAGGCCATTAGTTAAAGAACTCTTACAACTGCGGAATGGAACAGGTGTACGTGCGTGGGATGAGCACATGGGGGAGGAATTTGACCTAAAGGCGTTGCTATTCGTGACCATCAATGATTGGCCTGCTCTCAGTAACCTTTCAGGACAGACAAACAAGGGATACCGCGCATGCACGCACTGTTTGGATGATACCGACGGTATATATTTGGCTAATTGTAAGAAGAATGTGTACCTGGGACATCGTCGATTTCTTCCGAGCAGGCATCTCGTAAGAAAGAAAGGCAAGCATTTCAAAGGTGAGGCAGATCACCGGACGAAGCCTCGCCACCGTACTGGTGCTGATGTACATGATATGGTCAAGGATTTGAAGGTGGTCTTTGGAAAGGGTCCTGGTGGACAACCTGTTCCGAATGACGCTGACGGACACGCACCCATGTGGAAGAAGAAATCTATATTTTGGGACCTGCCCTATTGGAAAGACCTAGAGGTCCGCTCCGCAATCAACGTGATGCACGTGACGAAGAATCTTTGTGTGACCCTGCTTGGCTTCTTGGGCGTGTATGGGAAGACAAAAGATACACCTGAGGCACGGGAGGACCAGCAACGTATGCACGGAAAAGACGGCATACATCAGGGTCATGCAAGCTATGCTCTTACCAATGAAGAGAAGGAAATCTTCTTTGTATGCCTGCTCAGTATTAAGGTACCGTCTGGCTTCTCATCGAATATAAAGGAAATAATAAACATGGCAGAGAAAAAGTTCCAGAACCTAAAGTCTCACGACTGCCATGTGATTATGACGCAACTACTTCCGGTTGCATTGAGGGGGCTTCTACCGGAAAACATTCGATTAGCCATTGTGAAGCTATGTGCATTCCTCAATGCAATCTCTCAGAAGGTAATCGATCCAGAAATCATACCAAGGTTAGAGAATGATTTGGTGCAATGTCTTGTCAGTTTCGAGTTGGTGTTCCCACCATCCTTCTTCAACATCATGACGCACGTCCTAGTTCACCTATGCGAAGAGATTAACATTTTGGGTCCTGTATTTCTACACAATATGTTCCCCTTTGAGAGGTTCATGGGAGTCTTAAAGAAATATGTTCATAACCGTGCTAGGACAGAAGGAAGCATCTCCAAGGTCCATGAAAATGAGGAGGTCATTGAGTTTTGTATTGACTTTATTCCTGACCTTAAGCCGATTGGTGTTCGTGAATCGCGGCATAAGGGCAGACTGGATGGAAAAGGCACGCTAGGAGGGGAACAAATAATATGTATGGACGGACATTCTCTCACTGAAGCACACTACACAGTTCTACAGAATTCCGCCTTGGTGGCTCCATATATGGATGAACACAAGAATTTGCTATGCTCCAAACACCCGGAGCGGTCTGATGACTGGATTACACGTGAACAAACCAGGAGTTTCGCCAGCTGGTTGTAGACACGTACCATGCATGACGCCTCTATTGAAGATGACATGTACTTGCTGTCCCAGTTAACATCTTCGAATATAATGACTTTCAAAGGGTACGAGATAAATGGTAATACATTTTACACGATCGCCCAAGATAAGAAGAGCACCAACCAAAACAGTGGTGTCCGCTTTGATGCAGAAACCAAGACAGGAAAGGAAACATATTATGGTTATATACAGGACATATGGGAACCTGACTATCGACGTGGTTTCAAGGTCCCTTTGTTTCGGTGCAAATGGGTCAATATGACACGAGGCGGGGTAACGGAAGACCCGCAGTACGGAATGACAATAGTGGACCTCAACAATCTTGCGTATGCAGACGAACCATTCGTCCTAGCCAATGATGTGGCATGGGTTTTCTATGTGAAGGACATGTCTACCAAGCTGAGAAAAAGAAAAGATAAGGAAGCGAATGCATCGTACGATGAGCCAAAGCGGCACATAGTTCTTTCTGGGAAGAGAAACATCGTGCGAGTGGATGACAAGACAGACATGTCAGGAGATTATGAAAAGTTTGATGAAATTGCTCCATTCACAGTGAATATTGACCCGAGCATCCAGTTAAATGATGAAGATTTTCCATGGCTACGGCGCAAAGGGACACACGCGAAGAAAAAGTTTCACACCCAAAGATCTGGGATGTGATCGGCTTCACTATCATCACTTTCTTTTGTGTTTCACACCCAGGAGGGAATCTCTGTAATATTTAGGGTAGCTAGTTATGTGTTTTGGCATTTGAAACATGAAGAAATTTTATGTGCAAGCAAATTCTTTCATGCATTTACTGATTTTTTCAGCTAAATGACCCTGAAATTGAAAAGCATTTCAAATGAACTCAGAAAAGGTTGAAAGTTGGCATGGTATCATAATTTCACCCACATAGCATGTGCAAAAAAGTAGAGAGGGTTACCGCAAAAAATGGATGCACTTCATGTACAAAATGGACAATCTCTTTCGACGTATCAGGGTTTCGGACGAAAACTCATCTGTTACAAAGGCATTTCATTTTTAAATAACCTAAGCATTACCAAATTGAATATAATGATAAAACACACTAATATTAAACATAAGAAAAAAGAATCACTGAAAAATCTATTTTCAAAGTTAAGTTATTCACAAACTAGTGATTCACACAAATTTCAAATAATTCAAAATTTAAACTATTGAAATTTGTAAACTACCGGTACTAACAGAAAGTTTGTAATTTTTTGTACCTAAAGCAAAAATATTCACAAAGAAACTCTAAATACAACAAAAAAAACTCAAAAATAAATAAAGCAAAAATAAATAAAGCAAAAAAATAAGAAAAAAAGCCCACTTACTGCACCATAGCGGCCTGCATACGACTAGAAACCCAACCTGTTGTTGGGCCAGGATGCAGGCCTGCAAAGGCCCAGTAGGCCCACAGGACAGCACAAAACATTTAGACCCAGTAGGCCTGCTTTGGAGAGGAGCTCGAGGGAGCTACCGCACTGGGGCTTATAAACCAGTGCGGACACCCCTCGGCTAGCGAGGTGGGACTAAACATGACGCACCGCACCTGCGCCAGTGCACCCCCTTTAGTACCGGGTGGTGGCTCAAACCGGTACTAAAGGGGGGGGGGGGTCTTTAGTACCGGTTGGAGCAACCACCCGGTACTAAAGGGGTGTCGTTCACGCCGCTTGGCCTGGCCAAAACAGACCTTTAGTACCGGTTGGTGGCTCCAACCGGTACTAAAGGTTGTTCTATATAAGAAAACACTTTAAAAAATTTGTCAGTTTCTCATCTCTCCCTCTGCTTCTTTCTCCTCTGCCCCGTTGCCGCCGCCCCTCGTCGCCGCCCCCGTCGCCGTCAGTCGCCGTCCCCGTCCCCGTCCCCGTCGCCGCGCCGTGCCCCGTCGCCGCGCCCCGCCCCGTCCTCCCGTCGTCCCCGCCCGGCCCGTCCCCGTCCCCGTCGTTGCCGCCCCGTCCCCGTCGTCGCGGCCCCGTCCCCGTCGCCGTCTCCGTCTCCGTCCCCGTCGCCGCCCCCCGTCATCGCGCCTCGCCGGTGAGCTCCTGCCCCGGCTGCCATGTACCACACACACACACACACACATTGTTATAGAAATGTTAGCAATCTTTCTGTTTTTTAGTTATAGAATTATTGGAAATGTTAGTTATATAGAAATGTTTTTTAATTATAGAAATATTAGAAATCTTAGTTATATAGAAATATTAGAAATGTTAGTTATATAGAAATGTTAGTTATATTAGAAATGTTAGTTATATAGAAATGTTAGTTATATAGAAATGTTAGTTATATAGAAATGTTTTTTAGTTATAGAAATATTAGAAATGTTAGTTTTAGTTATAGAAATATTAGAAATGTTAGTTTTAGTTATAAAATTTAGAATTTGCATATATGAAATCACAATCCATCATTTAAAAAATGTTACTTTACTTTTGCGGCATATAGTATTTGTTGTCGACGATGCCTGGCCCGCATCCTCGCCGTCGACCCGTTCGCGACGACGTCCTGCTTCAGAGGACCCATGTCCGGGACTGGGCTCCACTGGGCTGGCACTGGGAGGTGCTACCTTCAGGGGCGCGACGCTTGGTGAGGAACTCGGCCCCGGGTCTCGTCGTCGACCCTCATCTCCTTTGGTGGCGTTCGCGTGGGCCACTTTCGGTGTGGAGGGAGCCGGCCCCGCCGGAGGTGGTACGTCGCCGTGTCAGGGAGGAGGACGAGCACGTCCATCGCTACATGACTGCTATGGACGTCAGGTTCTCCAATACCTGGCAGGTTCTTTGGGGAGATCACCCGAGCTATGATCCAGTGAAGGTTCCTTCACTTTGGTTGTCCACCGCCTATATTACTCCCTAGTATTCGATCTTTATTAGCTAGCTAGCTAGCTAGTGATGTATTCGATATATAATATTCGAGATGATTTATTCGAGATTATATATATTATTCGAGACGATGTATTCCAGATTATATCTATTATTCGAGACGACGTATTCGAGATTATATTCGATGATGCTTATTATGTACTATGATTGATTCAATTTTTCCTTATTAATTGGTTGCATCCATGCATTGTAACTTGAATATATTTCTTTTGGATTAGTTAAATAAAACCTATGGCGGACAATACCGGCAAAGAGGGAGAAGAGGCCTTGTTCAATATCATACGCAATCCTCGCGGGCCAGATGATGATCAGAATGAAGAAGATTATGACGGCTCCAAATATCTAAACAACACCGGGGAGGGTGATATGATATTCGATCGCGACGACCGAATTGATGAAGTCATGAACTATGAACATGACGAAGAAAATGTTGATCTTGAAACAACAAAGACCGGCAAGGTATATATATTTATATAAGCAGGCATCTGGTGATCATCACATGTTTTAAATGATTGAAGATATATTAACGAATCGATCTTTCTTCTTTCAGCCATCCGGATTGAGCAAATCTTCAGGCAACGGGAAACGAGGCCCGAACAAAAAGTTAAAGGAGGGCGTAAAGTACAATATCGAGGCCATCAAACCTAATGGCGAACCATTAGCGCCTAAGAAGATTGCGAACAAGTTCATTCGTCAGTGCGGAGTTCTTGTGAAGGACCAACTCCCGATCTCCCTTCAAGAATGGAGAGAGCCAGCAAAGCCACGTCCAAGAGTTACTTTTGTCGATGACAGACAAAAACTTCTGCGTTGGGAAACGCTCATGGAACATTTCACCCTACCAGATCATTTCACAGATGCAGATGTGGAGAAAGTCAAGGACGCTGCTCTTAGGAAGATGGCGGTTGCATTCAACAACCACAAGAATCATGAATGGGACAAGTACGTCAAGGGAGGAAGGAAGACTCCAGTATTCGAGGGAACACTAGAGAAGCAAAGTGCTCATTGGGACGATTTCGTGAAATTCAAGGATTCAGAATTATCTAAGGAACGGTCGAGAATAAACAAGGCCAATGCCGCAAAAAAGGATAAGTTCCATAAGCTGGGGCCAGGTGGCTATGCGGTGGGAATGCCTAAGTGGGATAAGTCTGAGAAAGAGATGGAGGATGCAGGTGTCACTGCAGAAACATTGAGCTCCCCCCCCCCCAGGTGCAGGACTTGGTTCTATGCACATGGGGGGAGTTGGACCCGAAGACAGGCAAAGTTTCGAAGAAGGCATGTCTGGACGGAGCCGAAGATAAGCTACTTTTTGCAATAGAAGAGGCTCGATCGGGGGTGTTCCAGCCCAACAGAGAGAACGACGAGCTTACATGTGCCCTGGGAAATCCTGAACACCCGGGAAAAACACGAGGAAAGGGCGCTATTCCATGGTATGAGGGGTTTTCGGACTGGACGCCAACTATAGAACCAGTGCAAGAAAGAAGATTGTGGAGGAGAAGAAGAGGAAGATGGAGGAGGAGCAGAGGAAGCTGGACTATGAACGCCTTCAAGGCCTAGAATCAGCGTACGCGGACTTGGCAGTCAATTTCCAGCGGCAGCAGGAGCAGATCGACTCACTTAGCCAGCAAAGGGGGTCTCGGCACTTGCAGCAGCTAGCGGATGATCCAGCATTGGATAGCACCATCCCATCCATGCTGAGAAGCAGCGTGGGTTCCGCCCCGGGCGACGCATTGTTGGATAGCTACCCAATGGATGACATCATGGAGAACACTAACTGCGAGCTATACTTCAAAATGAAGAACATATCCATGAAGGTGGCGGACGCCGTTGCTTTTACAAATCCCCCCGAGGCAACCTTCCATTGCAACCCGATTCTAGCGGGCTATGCTCGTGTCTTGGTTGATGAGGTGGTGGACCAATATTCGGGGCTAGAGCTTGACATTCCTGGAGGTGACGAGGAGCACACACTGGGAGAGGCCAACCATCGTATCATCCTATGGAGAAAGGATTGCATCATCTTTCGAAGGCCACCGACACCGCGTCATCCGACTCCTCGCCGAAGTCCGCCACCGAGTCAGCAGACTCCGGCTCCTCCAAGTCCACCAATGCGTCAGGCCACTCCTCCTCCAAGTCCGGCACAGCTTCAGGCCACTCCTCCTCCTCCAAGTCCGGCAAAGCGTCAGGCCACTCCTCCTCCAAGTCCGGCAAAGCGTCAGGCCACTCCTCCTCCTAGTCCGGCACAGCTTCAGGCCACTCCTCCTCCTCCAACTCAGCCACGTCAGCCGTATTCGCCGCCTCAGCAATCACGGAAGAGAGCCGCCTCAGCTATGGTGCGTAGCAGTACAAGTCGAGGTAATATTGGAGGTACAGGCAGAGGCAAGCGATTTCAATATGGTCCAAGCAGCCTCGCACCTCTTCTGCAGAGGCCTTATGACAAATCCGAGGAGGAAAATGCAGCCATATCGCAGGACGAGGTGGAAGCCCATTTTGCACCGAAACCGCCACCGCCGCCAAGGGAGAAAGTGCCTAAGGAAAAGATTGACCACTTCATTCATACGGCTAGAGCACCAGCTCCCAAGCCTGTTGACACAGACTATGAGCGACACCTCAGGAAGTTAAATAGAGCACGTCTACAGAAAGAGGCGAGCTCGAGCTCGAGCAAATCAGCTGGCAAAACATGCGGTAAAACCGTTCCCCAACTGGGAGAACAGGCGACGCAATCAATCCCCCCGCTTGTTGTGCCAACAACACATGAGAGTAGGCGCGCCCAATATTATTGTGGGCAAACCGTTAACGTTCCCGGGCTGGGCGATGTGGTAATAACCGAGGAGCATATTGAGCAGGCTAAAAGCCTCATGATCACTGTTGGACAATTCCTCGATATCGAGCCCATGTCTCCGACTAGAGAGGAGGAAATAAAACGGAAATATGTCCGGGGCCAACCTTTGGTCGAGCTAGACGAGGTCAAGAAGCTCCCAACGAGAATGTATGAATTGCATCAATGGTACATGGACATTACCAAGATTTCCAATTGAGAGTCCCTCATGGTGAATGTCAAGAAGGATCATTACTACCATGAGAAAGCTGTGTCCGTTGAGTATTCATAACTATTTCAGTTATACAATCAAGACGCACTCGACAAATCTATCGTCAGTTGCTATTGTCTGTAAGTGATTTCTTTCTGTAATTTAAGTCTCAAGCTAGTTGTAGTGATCATTTTGATCAATCATTACCTGTAATTATCCTCACTATATTCTTTTCTGTGGTATTATGTAGGATGAAGATTTATGAAATGAAAAAAGGTGGACGCTGTGGCATTGGGTTCGTTGACGCAAATACCATTAATGAATACACATGGAAATTAGATCCATATTACGAAAAAAGTGTAGAGGAAAGCATGCTAGAGTTCTTCAAGCGCCTCAAATACAATGATGATATACTACTTCCTTACAACATCGACTGAGTCACACTGTCTTGTACTACAAATTCTGTTTTTGTCTACTAGCTAGCTACATGTTTTTGCTTACATATGCCCGCTTAATTAAGACATGCAAACGTGTGTGCATGCAGATTTCACTGGATCTTGTTAATCATTAAAGTTGATGAAGGAACAGTTGAAGTACTAGACTCACTACTTAAGAAACCAACTGACTACACCATCATGAAGGGGATAGTCAACAGGTAATTTCAATCATTATTAACTATATGTCGGCCTATTTAATTGGTTCGTCATTTCCTGATAACAACTATTTAATAAACCATTTATTCATTTTCTTTGTCGGCGGGCAGGGCATGGGCAAAGTTCATCAGCGTCACTCCAGGCCAATGGAAATGAAATCTGAAATGGTATCGACCCATGGTAAGTAATTAAGTAGTACTAGCTGTTGGAAATATGCCCTAGAGGCAATAATAAATTAGTTATTATTATATTTCCTTGTTCATGATAATCGTTTATTATCCATGCTATAATTGTATTGATAGGAAACTCAGATACATGTGTGGATACATAGACAACACCATGTCCCTAGTAAGCCTCTAGTTGACTAGCTCGTTGATCAATAGATGGTTACGGTTTCCTAACCATGGACATTGAATGTCATTGATAACGGGATCACATCATTAGGAGAATGATGTGATGGACAAGACCCAATCCTAAGCCTAGCACAAAGATCGTGTAGTTCGTATGCTAAAGCTTTTCTAATGTCAAGTATCATTTCCTTAGACCATGAGATTGTGCAACTCCCGGATACCGTAGGAGTGCTTTGGGTGTATCAAACGTCACAACGTAACTGGGTGACTATAAAGGTGCATTACAGGTATCTCCGAAAGTGTCTGTTGGGTTGGCACGAATCGAGACTAGGATTTGTCACTCCGTGTAAACGGAGAGGTATCTCTGGGCCCACTCGGTAGGACATCATCATATGCGCAATGTGACCAAAGAGTTGATCACGGGATGATGTGCTACGGAACGAGTAAAGAGACTTGCCGGTAACGAGATTGAACTAGGTATTGGATACCGACGATCGAATCTCGGGCAAGTAACATACCGATAGACAAAGGGAATTGTATACGGGATTGATTAAGTCCTTGACATCGTGGTTCATCCGATGAGAACATCGTGGAACATGTGGGAGCCATCATGGGTATCCAGATCCCGCTGTTGGTTATTGACCGAAGAACGTCTCGGTCATGTCTGCATGTCTCCCGAACCCGTAGGGTCTACACACTTAAGGTTCGGTGACGCTAGGGTTATAGAGATATTAGTATGCGGTATCCCGAAAGTTGTTCGGAGTCCCGGATGAGATCCCGGACGTCACGAGGAGTTCCGGAATGGTCCGGAGGTAAAGAATTATATATAGGAAGTGCTATTTCGGCCATCGGACAAGTTTCGGGGTCATCGGTATTGTACCGGGACCACCGGAAGGGTCCCGGGGGTCCACCGAGTGGGGCCACCTGCCCCGGGGGGGCCACATGGGCTGTAGGGTGTGCCTTGGCCTATATGGGCCAAGGGCACCAGCCCCAAGAGGCCCATGCGCCAAGAGATGGGAAAAAGGGGAGAGTCCTAAAAGGGGAAGGCACCTCCGAGGTGCCTTGGGGAGGATGGACTCCTCCCCACCCTTGGCCGCACCCTTCCTTGGAGGAAGGGGCAAGGGCTGCGCCTCCCCCTCTCCCTTGGCCCTATATATAGTGGGGAAAAGGAGGAGCAAACCAATCTAAGGCCTGGCGCCTCCCTCTCCCTCCCGTGACACATCTACCTCCTCCCAAAGCGCTTAGCGAAGCCCTGTTGGAATCCCGCTGCTTCCACCACGCCGTCGTGCTGCTGGATCTCCATCAACCTCTCCCTCCTCCTTGCTGGATCAAGGCGTGGGAGACATCTCCGTTCCGTACGTGTGTTGAACGCGGAGGTGCCGTGCGTTCGGCACTTGATCATCGGTGATTTGAATCACGACGAGTACGACTTCATCAACCCCGTTCACTTGAACGCTTCCGCTTAGCGATCTACAAGGGTATGTAGATGCACTCTCCTTCCCCTCGTTGCTGGTTTCTCCATAGATAGATCTTGGTGATACGTAGGAAAATTTTGAATTTCTGCTACGTTCCCCAACACGTGGCATCATGAGCTAGGTCTATGCGTAGATTCTATGCACGGGTAGAACACAAAGTAGTTGTGGGCATTGTTTTTGTTCAATATGCTTGCTGTTACTAGTCTTATCTTAATTCGGCGGCATCGTGGATGAAGCGGCCCGGACCAACCTTACACGTACTCTTACGTGAGACCGGTTCCACCGACAAACATGCACTAGTTGCATAAGGTGGCTAGCGGGTGTCTGTCTCTCCTACTTTAGTCGGATCGGATTCGATGAAAAGGGTCCTTATGAAGGGTAAATAGCAATTGGCATATCACGTTGTGGTTTTGCGAGGTAAGAAACGTTCTTGCTAGAAACCCATAGCAGCCACGTAAAACATGCAAACAACAATTAGAGGACGTCTAACTTGTTTTTGCAGGGTATGCTATGTGATGTGATATGGCCAAAAGGATGTGATGAATGATATATGTAATGTATGAGATTGATCATGTTCTTGTAATAGATGATCATGGAGCCCCAAGATGGAGATCAAAGGAGCTACATGATATTGGCCATATCATGTCACTATTTGATTGCATATGATGTTTATCATGTTATGCATATTGTTTACTTAGTACGACGGTAGTAAATAAGATGATCCCTCATAAAATTTCAGAAGTGTTCTCCCCTAACTGTGCACCGTTGCTACAGTTCGTCGCTTCGAAGCATCACGTGTTAATCGGGTGTGATAGATCCTTTCGTTCACATACAACGGGTGTAAGCAAGATTTACACATGCAAAAACACTTAGGGTTAACTTGACGAGCCTAGCATGTGAAGACATGGCCTCGGAACACAGAGACCGAAAGGTCGAACACGAGTCGTATGGAAGATACGATCAACATGAAGATGTTCACCGACGTTGACTAGTCCGTCTCACGTGTTAATCGGACATGGCCTGGTCGACTCGGATCGTTAATCACTTAGATGACTAGAGGGATGTCTATCTGAGTGGGAGTTCATAAGATGAACTTAATTATCCTGAACATAGTCAAAAGGATTTTGCAAATTATGTCGTAGCTCGCGTTTAGTTCTACTGTTTAGTTATGTTCCTAGAGAAAAAATTAGTTGAAAGTTGATAGTAGCAATTATGCGGACTAGGTCCGTAAACTGAGGATTGTCCTCATTGGCTTCATAGAAGGCTAATGTCCTTAATGCACCGCTCAGTGTGCTGAACCTCGAACGTTGTCTGTGGATGTTGCGAACATCTGACATACACATTTTGATAACTACGTGATAGTTCAGTTAAACGGTTTAGAGTTGAGGCACCAAAGACGTTTTTGAAACGTCACGAAACATATGAGATGTTTTGAGGGCTGAAATTGGAATTTCAGGCTCGTGCCCACGTCAAGAGGTATAAGACCTCCGACGATTTTCTTAACCTGCAAACTAAGGAGAAAAGCTCAATTGTTGAGCTTGTGCTCAGATTGTCTGAGTACAACAATCATTTGAATCAAGTGGGAGTTAATCTTCCAGATGAGATAGTGATGTTTCTCCGAAGTCATTACCACCAAGCTGCTAGAGCTTCGTGATGAACTATAATATATCAGGGACGTATATGATGATCCTTGAGATATTCGCGATGTTAGACACCGCGAAAGTAGAAATCAAGAAGGAGCATCAATTGTTGATGGTTAGTGAAACCACTAGTTTCGAGAAGGGCAAGGGAACAAAGGGATACTTCATGAAACGGCAATTCAGCTGCCGCTCTAGTGAAGAAACCCGAGGTTGAACCCAAAACCGGAGACTAAGTGCTTCTGTAATAAAGGGAACAGCCATTGGAGCAGAATTACCCTAGATACTTGGTAGATTAGAAGGCTGGCAAGGTCGATAGAAGTATATTGGATATACATTATGTTAATGTGTACTTTACTAGTACTCCTAGTAGCACCAGGGTATTAGATACCGGTTCGGTTGCTAAGTGTTAGTAACTCGAAATAAAAGCTACGGAATAAACGGAGACTAGCTAAAGGTGAGCTGACGATATGTGTTGGAAGTGTTCTCAATGTTGATATGATCAAGCATCGCACGCTCCCTCTACCACCGAGATTGGTGTTTGCGTTGAGCATAGACATGATTGGATTATGTCTATCGCAATACGGTTATTCATTTAAGGAGAATAATGGTTACTCTGTTTATTTGAATAATACCTTCAATGGTCTTGCACCTGAAATGAATGGTTTATTGAATCTCGCTCGTAGTGATACACATGTTCATGCCAAAATATAGTAATGATAGTACCACCTACTTGTGGCACTGGCACTTAAGTCATATCGGTATAAAACGCATGAAGAAGCTCCATGTTGATGGATCTTTGGACTCACTCATTTTTGAAAAGTTTGAGACATGCGAACCATGTCTGTTGGTGTGTATGCATGAAGAAACTCCATGCAAATGGACCGTTTTGACTCACTTGATTTTGAATCACTTGAGGCATGCAAATCATACCACATGGGCAAGATGACTGAAAGCCTCGGTTTCAGTAAAATGGAACTAGAAAGCAAATTGTTGGAAGTAATACATTTTGATGTGTGCAGTCCAATGAGTGCTGAGGCATGTAGTGGATATCGTTATGTTCTTTCTTCACAGATGATTTGAGTAGATGTTGAGTACATTTACTTGATGAATCACGAGTCTGAATTATTGAAAGGTTCAAGTAATTTCAGTGGAGTTGAAAGATCGTCGTGACAAGAGGATAAAATGTCTATGATATGATCATAGAGATGAATATCTGAATTACGAGTTTGGCACAGAATTAAGACATTGTGGAAATTGTTTCACTGCTGATACAGCCTGGAACACCATAGTGTGATGGTGTGTCCGAACATCATAACTGCACCCTATTGGATATGATGCATACCATGATGTCTCTTATCAAATTACCACAATAGTTTATGGGTTAAGCATTAGAGACAACCACATTCACTTTAAATAGGGCACCACGTAATTCCGATGAGATGACACCGTATGAACTATGGTTTAGAGAAACCTAAGCTGTCATTTCTTAAAAGTTTGGGGCTGCGATGCTTATGTGGAAAAGTTTCAGGCTGATAAGCTCGAACCCAAAGCGGATAAATGCATCTTCATAGGACACCCAAAACAGTTGGGTATACCTCCTGTCTCAGATCCGAAAGCAATAAGGGATTGTTTCTAGAATCGGGTCCTTTCTCGAGGAAAAGTTTCTCTCGAAAGAATTGAGTGGGAGGATAGTGGAGACTTGATGAGGTTATTGAACCGTTACTTCAACTAGTGTATAGCAGGGCACAAAGAGTTGTTCCTGTGGCACCTACACCAATTGAAGTGGAAGCTTATGATAGTGATCATGAAACTTCAGATCAAGTCACTACCAAACCTTGTAGGATGACAAGGATGCATACTACTTCAGAGTGGTACGTAATCCTGTCTTGGAAGTCATGTTGCTAGACAACAATGAACCTACGAGCTATGGAGAAGCGATGGTGGGCCCGAATTCCGATAAATGGCTCAAGGCCATATAATCCGAGAGAGGGTCCATATATGAAAACAAAGTGTAGACTTTGGAAGAACTACTTGATGGTCGTAAGGCTGTTGAGTACAGATGGATTTTAAAAGGAAGACAGACAATGATGGTAAATGTCACCATTAAGAAAGCTCGACTTGTCGTTAAGAAGTTTCCGGACAAGTTCAAGGAGTTGACTACGGTGAGACTTTCTCACTCGTAGCGATGCTAAGAGTCTGTTGGAATTATATTAGCGATTACTGCATTATTTATGAAATCTTGCAGATAGGATGTCAAAACATTGTCTCCTTGACGTTTTTCTTGAGAAAAGGTTGTATGTGATACAACCGGAAGGTTTTGTCAATCCTGAAAAGATGCTAATAAGTATGCAAAGCTCCAGCAATCCTTCTAAGGACTGGAGTAAGCATCTCGGAGTTGGAATGTATGCTTTGATGAGATGATCAAAGATTTTGGGTTTATACAAAGTTTATGAGAAACTTGTATTTCCAAAGAAGTGAGTGGGAGCACTATAGAATTTCTGATAAGTATATGTTGACATATTGTTGATCAGAAATGATGTAGAATTTCTAGAAAGCATGTAGGGTTATTTGGAAAGTGTTTTTCAATGGAAAGCCTGGATTAAGCTACTTGAACATTGAGCATCAAGATCTATAAGGATAGATCAAAATGCTTAAAAGTACTTTCAAATGAGCACATACCTTGACATGATCTTGAAGTTGTTCAAGATGGATCAGTCAAAGAAGGAGTTCTTGCCTGAGTTGTAAGGTATGAAGTTAAGACTTAAAGCTCGACCACGGCAGAATAGAGAGAAAGGACGAAGGTCGTCCCCTATGCTTAAGACATAGGCTCTACAGTATGCTATGCTGTGTACCGCACTTGAAATGTGCCTTGCCATGAGTCAGTCAAGGAGTACAAGAGTTATCCTTAGTAGCTAGTAGACTAAGGAATTTTCTCGATTATGGAGGTGGTAAAAGAGTTCGCCGTAAAGGGTTACGTCGATGCAAGCTTAACACCTATCCGGATAGCTCTGAGTAGAGATACCGGATGCATATAATGGAGCAACAATTTAGAATAGCTCCAAGTAGAACAGTTATTTGGAATAGCTCCAAATAGAGCGTGGTAGCTACATCTAGGAGATGACATAGAGATTTGTAAAGCACACACGGATCTGAAAGGTTCGGACCCGTTGACTAAAACCTCTCTCACAAGCAACATGATCAAACCTAAAACTCATTGAGTGTTAATCACATAGTGATGTGAACTAGACTACTGACTCTAGTAAACTCTTGGGTGTTAGTCACATGGCGATGTGACCTGTGAGTGTTAATCACATGGCGATGTGAACTAGATTATTGACTCTAGTGCAAGTGGGAGACTGTTGGAAATATGCCCTAGAGGCAATAATAAATTAGTTATTATTATATTTCCTTGTTCATGATAATCGTTTATTATCCATGCTATAATTGTATTGATAGGAAACTCAGATACATGTGTGGATACATAGACAACACCATGTCCCTAGTAAGCCTCTAGTTGACTAGCTCGTTGATCAATAGATGGTTACGGTTTCCTAACCATGGACATTGAATGTCATTGATAACGGGATCACATCATTAGGAGAATGATGTGATGGACAAGACCCAATCCTAAGCCTAGCACAAAGATCGTGTAGTTCGTATGCTAAAGCTTTTCTAATGTCAAGTATCATTTCCTTAGACCATGAGATTGTGCAACTCCCGGATACCGTAGGAATGCTTTGGGTGTATCAAACGTCACAACGTAACTGGGTGACTATAAAGGTGCATTACAGGTATCTCCGAAAGTGTCTGTTGGGTTGGCACGAATCGAGACTGGGATTTGTCACTCCGTGTAAACGGAGAGGTATCTCTGGGCCCACTCGGTAGGACATCATCATATGCGCAATGTGACCAAAGAGTTGATCACGGGATGATGTGCTACGGAACGAGTAAAGAGACTTGCCGGTAACGAGATTGAACTAGGTATTGGATACCGACGATCGAATCTCGGGCAAGTAACATACCGCTAGACAAAGGGAATTGTATACGGGATTGATTAAGTCCTTGACATCGTGGTTCATCCGATGAGATCATCGTGGAACATGTGGGAGCCATCATGGGTATCCAGATCCCGCTGTTGGTTATTGACCGGAGAACGT